>NW_019723925.1:48389-100260 GCF_002891405.2 Cryptotermes secundus | reverse complement strand
TAGATGTTAAATTTTGAACTGGGTGCAGTGTGACAGCGACGTGAGTGTTATACACCTGATGATGGCCGTCTGAGGCCGAAACATGTAGTGTAGGGAGCAAGATCAAAGACACAAAATATATTGTTTGCACTTGAGACGGAGTTTATATCATTTATCATTGAGAAACTTTTTCGTTCATCACATAATATCCATTGTGTACAATGGCATTGTTCCACATGATTCAAGAGACTATGCCAAACGCAATGCTGACTGCTGACCTCTAGCCAGTATTGAGGTGGAGAATATAAGGACCACTTTGAACACCTTTATGGTGTTATTCTTAAGTACAAAGTTGACTTACCTTCTTCATGCCACATGTTGGCCATGAGCAGCATAGGCAAAATTCATGCTAAAGATTCTGAAAAATAATAAAGTGACTTAAGAACCGATATAGCGTGGTTAGTGTAGAGATTAGTCAACAGGTTGGATCACTGAGGATTGGTGGTTCAATTAACGGCAAGGACGAGATATTTGTCTTCTCCAAAGTATCCAGACCTCTCTATGGCTCACATAGCATCCTATGGCATAAATACTGGGGGCTCTTTACCTGAAAGAAAAGTGACTGGGGTATAAAGCTGACCAGTTACTTCCACCTATTGTCAAGGGTAAGAATGAATGGAGCAATACCTCCAGTCTCCTGTATGTGTTAATGGCTTGGTGCATAATTAAGCACCTTTACCTTTTACCATTTTAATACATTGACATAATAAATTTGTGCATAAGATAATTTTATGTTAGCTTGTAGCTGGAACCATCCAGGTATGGAAAATGTAAAGGAACAATTTTATTGAAACAGAACCACATATTTCATTACAGATGTTGCTTTAGAACGAGAAGTAGAAGGTGACCTGTTGCTGGGAGACCTTGGGCAAGGTTTGCCTTTTCGAGCTGGTGCCTTTGATGGTGCTGTGAGCATCAGTGCCCTCCAGTGGCTCTGTAATGCAGACAAAACTAGTCATCATCCTACCAAACGATTATACAAATTTTTCAGTTCTCTCTACTCTTGCTTGGTAATTTCATATTTACATATAACCCCCCCTGCAGTGCAGTTTAAAATATTCTTGGAATGTTCTTGGGGGTAAAGGGCAGCTGGCGCATAAGGCTAACAACCTTACCACCATCTATGAGCCGATTGTCTAGAAAATGTGGGAACCTTAACATCTCACAGCCCTATGGGCCTCTACGGCCTGTTACAGGGATACCTTTACTTTACTTTATATGTATTTGTATAATGAACCTGCTTTTATTCAGCATGTGTAGCTGTTCCCTCATTGGATGAGGGTCTACTGTATTATTATTATTATTATTGTTGGAGGGGGTGGGTTTCCCCATGCACCGCGACCAGTTTGATCTATTGTACCTCCCCTTTTGATATTCTACCAGTCTCCATACCCTACTGGTACTGGTGCTTGCCATCAGCCCCACTCAGCCAGCGAGTTCAGCCTCTACTGGCTCAGCGGTACAAGATGCTTCCCCCATCTACAAGAGGCATTGGAAACTACTTTGGGCAGGAAACTTGCCTAATAATTTGGCTCAGAGGTCTCTTAGAGACATGAGCTTCTTTTACGTGCCGTAAATCTACGACACGGGACCCACGGCTTAAAGTCCCTCCTGGAGGACTTGTTCCCTGAATTTTTCCGCCCTTAAAAATTCCACGACCTCCGCTGGGTTTGAACCCGCATACCTTGAGTCATGAGGTGGGAACGTTACCCCTAGACTATGGAGGCTGCTGAGGGTCTACTGTATATTTTTATATTTATTCAGAGTCCATTATAGTGAATAACATAAAGTACTGTGGAATATAATGTGTTGTCTGATGGCAGTAATGGCTGCTACTCAAATGCTGTATATATTCATCATCATCATAGCCCTTTGTGAGCCCTGGCCTTCCTCAGGATTGCTCGCTATTCTTCTCTATTCGATGCTACATTCCTCCAGTTCTTTATACCCAAAATTCCTATGTCCTGCCATGCACATTCTTCCCATCTTAACCTTGGTCTTCCCACTCTCCTATTTCCTTCTGGTTTAGTATTAAGCATTTTTTTGATGGTTCTGTTCTTGCCGGCACATATTATGTGTCCAGCCCATTCAAGCCTTTTCACCTTTATAAATCCAGTAATGTCTGGTTCATTAAATAGTTTGTATAGCTCATGGTTATGCCTCTTCCTCCATATTCCATTTTCTTCCACTGGTCCAAAGATATATCTCAGGATCCTCCTTTCAAATATACTTAACAGTCTTTCATCCGATCTTGACAGTGGCCAGGTCTCAGAGGCATAAGATAGCACTGATCTTGCTGTATATATTCCTGTGCAATTAATATTTATAAATAGGATCCCCGCATTGTAGCAGAACTTTTATTGTGAAGGATTGGTGATCTTTACAATGTGTCACCTTTGTGCAAAGTGTGCTATAATTGTGAAACAATGAAAATTAAACGTGTAAATTCAGTGTAGTGTATATGACATATTTTATTAAAAGATACAAATTTTGTGGAATGCAAAGTCACATAATTTTTTTTTTTGCTTAGATATGTGAGAGGATTAGAACAAACTGTTTTTCTGGCAGTCCACACCACTATGAGTGTTGTTGTTACAAAAATACAGAAAAAATGTCTTTCATCCATAGGAACTTTCTGTAACTACCCACAGATTATGTTCATTTTCAGAACAAAACTATTCAGTAATATTGGAATACTTTTCAATTATGTTCAAGATGTATATCAAATTTGCAAAATAGTATGTTATATTATTTGAGGCTTGCAGTGTTATTCAATTCAGAAAATCAAAATAGAATCTTTGAAAATTATATAAAATTATCTCATTCGTTATCGTATGCATTGTTGCTTCCCTTTCAACTTTATTTTCAATCTTAATGATTTTATTTTCAAAATATTAATTCTAAGCTATTAGACAGGAGAATATCTTAATCATTTTTAGTTGGATGGTTCCCTTTTATTAACAACAGTAATCTGATTTACAAATGAAGTGTAGAGTAGATGAAGTGAATATATTTCAATTTCAGAGTCGCACAGCAAGAGCTGTGTTCCAGTTCTATCCAGAGAACAGTGACCAAATGGAACTCATGACCACACAGGCCATGAAAGCAGGGTTTTTTGGGGGTGTTGTTGTTGACTATCCCAACAGCACAAAGGCAAAAAAGTTTTTCTTGGTTCTTATGTGTGGTGGAGCTGCACCACTTCCAAAAGCAATGGTTGAAGCTGAAGAGGAGGAAAGAATTTCATATTCCAGCAAGAGGTAAAATCCCTCTAAATATTACAGTAGAATCTGTTTATTATAGGATGCCTAGAGAACTAAACATGTTTTCATTTAACGCTGGTTCATAATTCATGATAAAAAATATTGCACAGTATATGCCTGATGTATTCATGACAAAATCACCAAGTCAGAGATTCATGCTCTGTGTAATACCTGTATTTTTCTGCATATATACATTTTTTTATTGCTAGAGGTGTGGGACTAAGTCCCTTGTACTGCGGCCACTTCTGGCCTATTATACCAACCCCAGATGATAGGGGAGGGTGATTGTGGAGCAATTGGTGGAATGAAGATTGGCAAGGGAAACCGAAGTACTCGGAGAAAACCTGCCCCAGCGCTACTTTGTCCACCACAAATCCCACTTGACCAGACCCAGGATTGAACCCGGGCTGCTGTGGTGGGAAGCCAGCAACTAACTGCTTGAGCTATGGTGCGGCCCCTTGCATATATACATTAAGTAATGCCCATTTTACAGTAGAAAATTCTCTGGGAAAAGACACTGTTACATTTTTACCACCTTAGTTACTGTTATTTTGCTTCAAATTACTGCATTTGTAATAATTTTAGTTCATATTATGCATTTGTAGTATTTGTTTTTGGAAATGTGAGTCTGTCTCATATGCATGCACATATTTATTGCCCACATTAGCAGAAGTAAGGTGTTTTTAGTCAATATGAAGTTCTTTGCTCTCTTCCCCCACATATTTAAATGAAAAGTAATTCAATGTGAAGATACAAATGTTAACAGCAACACAGTTTGGTATCAGTGAAATATGTATGAGAGATTGGAGACACTGGAAACAAAATTTTCCAATTCTAGACCAAAAAATTAAAAATTTTCAAGGGACTGAAAATTTTTCAGAGCTACTTTGCTTGTCACCTGCTTCTCCTGGTTTCTTGCTTGGCTTATTCCTCAGTCCTAAAGATGGAAGCAGTATGTTCCTTGAAATTGTTGGGCTGTCCCCACACTACACAGCATTACAACTTGCAAGAACGTATAATAGCTATCACTGTGTGATCCTCAAATCCAAATGGATGTAATATTTTGCATGAAAGGTGTCTGTTTAAAGCTCTTGAAGTCAACCACAGTGCTGAAATTCAAGGGACAGTGCTCAGAGCAAGCCAGAAATATGCAGATTAGAACTACATGTTCTGGGCAAGCAGCAGGTGTTATATCAGTCATGTTTTTCATGTGATGTATTTGATCTAGTTAATGTATCCTCTTATTTCTATTTGTTAAATTGTATGTTAAGGGAAATTGATACCAGTGTCTCCATATTTATATTTGTTGGTACTATGTAACTTGATTGTAGTGTTGATGATGTGAGAAGGTGCGTGTTTAGGCTTATTTCTGATACAATGTGTTATTTTTCATACATTTTTATTTAACTTTATAATTTTCTTGTCTTTCAGATTCACCAGTTTCTAATTTTCTGGCATATTTTGTGATGTATTTGACTACATATATGCTTTTAACATTTCATTGTGTGGTTGAAAATGTCATTCATAAATATATATGAAATATAATTATATTTTAAGAAATTAAATATATCGTCACATGTCGGGGGTATGTATGTTGAAAATAACAGGTTCTGGTTTCAAGGATTTGATTTATTGGTGCTTAGGTTACAGTCTCTCTTAATCACACTCAATTATAATGCTATCACTGTTCTACACACTTTCAGTTCGCTGTTGCACATGCACTAGGATTATGCTGGTAGTGGATCTCAAAAACAGAAACTGCCACTTCAAATTGCTATGAAGTCTTCTTGTCAGTTTGTCTTCGATCTCTCTTGAACCTGGGAACTCAGCTAAAAGTTCCATCTGTTTCTCAACTCCTTGAGTGTACAACTGACTCGTAACTGTTCTGAACTGAACTTGCTTCTGCATTCACTTCTCTTTAAGCACTCTGCACAGACCCAACGGAAAACACTATCTCTGTTGTTGACATAGGAAACATGGCCTCATCTATTGTTGCATGTTGGACCATGTTTATAGAGCTGTTGCCTGGCAATGTGTTGATCAGATCTGTTACAATATTTTGTCAATATATACTCTCTTTGTTCTTTCAGGGATCAGCTGAAAAAGATGCGAGGCAAACCTCTAAAGAGGAGCAAAGAATGGATCCTAGAGAAAAAGGAACGTCGTCGGAGGCAAGGCAAACCAACCAAAAGTGACACAAAATACACTGGTCGCAAGAGAAGTGGGCGATTCTAATGCCTAGTGTATATAATAAATTTGTACTATGCATATGTAATATATTATTAAACTTTTTTTATAATTTTTAAGATGTGAATCTGTTTTGAATTTTGCACACACAAAAATGTTATTCATGTTTTATTTCAAGATCCAACACACGCATGAGAAAGCACTGAGCTGTTCTTCAAAAAGAAGAAAAATGTAATTTGAAATGTTTAATAAATGAAGGAAAAAACAAAGATTGAAGAGAGATATCTGCTGGAATGTAATGCTGCGTGTAGTCCGTTGGAAGGCAATTGATGTTTCAAAGGAAGATATCACTACAATTTTCAGGGCCAAATAATAAGCCAAGTAAGGTACACAGCATTATATCCCAAAAGGTAGACGCTTCATAACCGTTCCGAGAACCTCGGATAATATAAAAACAGGCTGGATTTTACCCCAGTAATTTTTCTACAGTTTAAATATGAAAGGGTTGATTGGAATCTCGCTTGCATGTGGCGTTTCAAATAATTTAAGCCAATTGCGGCGTTGGGTGGCGAAATTGAATTCTAAATCCACCAGTACATTGCATATTGCACATCGAAACGCATTCATTTTGAAGCAACACAGTTTAAAAAATATTTTAAAGATGGGCGCGTGCGTGAATGTAATTGGTATTGTAGGTTCCGATTTAGTAATCCGTGGTTCCGAGGTGTCAGCACCGTCTCCACTTAGTAATCCGTGATGTCTGCCAATGGTAATGTAACGATAATATTTTGTGGTCCTTAATGTAGTTGATTATCTTCACTTAACATTAAATTACGTTTATCTGTTCAATTGGCTGTACAGTTTACTATGTATCAAAGTTTTGTAGTTTAGTGTCAAAACTTAGATATGAGTAGGGATAATGAAGTTCTAATTTACTATTTATGTTGGCTTCCCTGTCGGTAATGTAATATGGCGGATTGTGGGCGCCAAATGCTGTGAGTTATGAAATTTGGTGGTTTGTGTGACAAATTATGTATGTAGAAGATTTAAAGAAAGACTTCTATAACGTGTTGATTGGGAAGGTAATGTATTTCAGCATCTTATGCATTTAAAACCTTAAGTTCGATTTAAAGTTGTATTAACCAGTTATAGTAACTTTAATGTATGTTGGGGTTTTATACGTTAAAGGGATGGGCTTTAAATGACGTACCGCGACAATCTTCGGTCCTTTGCTATATCGAGTATAAATTATTCAGCATATTTAATGTCAGATAACCAATATGTTTCTTTCACGTACTATACAGAATCTGCAGTGAATGTATATGTTTAGTAAGTACTGACTCGTGAATGAGTCATATACTCATATAACTCATATACCTCTTTGTGCACTTATCTATCAATTTAATTAATTAATCTTAGAATTTATTTATATATGCCTGTTCCATAAAACGAATATGAAAGAGTGTAGTTTATTTCTTAATGCCCGTGTCACTCACGGAGCTGAGCCCTCCTTGAGAATCCGCCAATTGTGCAGCTACTCGAGAACTTTCCAGCATTTTATGAAACCCGAATGTTCGTTACCGTGTTCATAAGAGCCTTCCACTGGTCCCTGTCCTGAGCCAAGTCAATTCAATCCATACCATCCCATCTTAATACTCTTAAGATCCATTTTAATATTGTCTACCCACCTATGCCTTGGTCTTCCCAGTGGTATCTTTCCTTCTGGTTTCCCCACCAATATCCTATATGCATTCCTGTTCTCTCACATTCGTGCTACATGTCATGCCCATCTCATCCTTCTTGGCTTGATCAATCTAATTATACTTAGAGAAGAGTACAGGTTATGAATTGTTAGACAACAGATGATAAGACAGAATCTTCTGTACTGAATGGTAGTACTGAAGTACAGTAGTAATATCTGAACGCCACATTTTCAAAACATCTGTTGCCTGTTTTTATGTTATGATTTTGCTCTGAATTTTAGTGATGAGACAGCAACATATCCCTAGCTTTCTCTGTGTTTACTTCTAGACCAACCTACTTACTAGTGTCATTTAGGCCGCGCCATAGCTGAAGCGGTTAGTTGCTGGCTTCCCAGCACGGAGGCCCTGTTTCGATCCCCGGGTCTGGTCAAGTGGGATTTGTGGTGGACAAAGTGGCGCTGGGGCAGGTTTTCGCCGAGTACTTTGGTTTCCCCTGCCAATCTTCATTCCACCAGTTGCTCCACAATCACCCTCACCTATCATCTGGGGCTGGTACAATTGGCCAGAAGTGGCAGCAGTACAAGGGACTTAGTCCTACCACACTAGCAATAACAAAAAATACTAGTGTCATTTAAAGTTTGTGTGCTTTTCTTTATGGTATCTATATTATCACCCAGAAGATTCACATCATCAGAATAGACCAACTGCTGATGTGTCCCATTTAATTTCAGTCCCACATGATTTTCCTGGACCTCCTTAATGGTATATTCTAAAGCAAAGTTGAAAAGGAGTTTCAATAAAGCATCTCCTTCTTTTAGACCTTTCTGGATAAAGAAATTATCAGAGAAGTGTTGACCTATACAGACTTTACCATACGTTTTGTTTGAACACATTTTAATCGGCCTAACTAGTTTCATGGGTACGCCAAACTCTATGAGAATATTGTACTTCCCTTCTAACTGAATCATAGGCTTTCTTAAAGTCTACGAATAGTTGATATACTGTCTCATTGTACTCCCATTTTTCTGCAGTATCTGATGAATGCTTAGAATGATCAAGTCAAGGAGGATGAGGTGGGCAGGTCATGTAGCATGAATGGGTTAGAGAAATGTGTATAGGATATAGGTGGGAAAGCCAGAAGGAAAGAGACCACAGGGAAGGCCAAGGCATAGGTGGGTGGACAATATTAGAATGGATCTTAGAGAGATAGGATGGGATGGTATGGATTGGATAGATCAGGCTCAGGATAGGGACCAGTGGAGGGCTCTTGTGAACACAATAATGAACCTTTGGGTTCCATAAAATGCTAGGAAATTCTTGAGTAGCTGCAGAATTGGCAGCTCCTCCAGAAGGGCTCAGCTCCATGAGTAAGTATCTGGTGAATGCAAATGTTCTGATCAGTAGTTGGTCTGTTATGTCAAAACCATAATTTCATCTATGTGTGGACTTAACCTTGAGAGAAGGCTATTGGATAAAATTTTGTATGAAGTTGATAGCATTGATATCACCCGATAATTACTACAGTCAGTTTTATCACCCTTCTTTTGAACTGGTACAATAATAGACTCCTTCCACTGATCAAACAGTTTTTCCTTATTCTAAATATAAGCAGTTATCTTATAGATCTTAAAACATAATATTTAAGCTCCTGTTTGAATAAGTTCTGCTGAAATTTGATCACTACCTGGCGATTTATACTTTTTCAATTGTACAATAGCAATTAGAACCTCAAAAGGACTAGGCTCAGTTGCTAATGGCTCAGTTGTGTGTATTTCTATATGCTTAATATCACTGACCCTATGTACATTCAGGAACCGAGAGAAGTAGTTCTTCCACCTACTCAAAATGTGGGAATCTGCAAGCAGATACCAGTCTCATCCTTCACTAAGTTATTTCTAGTTTGGTAACCCCTCGTAAAGTCATTTATTCTTCGATATACATGTCTCTGATATTCTTGTTCTTACTGTTCATTGCAATCTTTTAGATATTCCCTCATTTTCCTGCATTGCTTGCTTGTTTCACATCTTATACTGTTGATAAATCCCCATTTATTTTATTTGGATCCTGTAACCACTGTAATTTGGCTTGTTTTCATTGGTCTAATAATTTTGAGGATCCTATATTAAATCGTGGTTTATGCTTCTTCAGTTCATGATAACCTAGGCTCTCATTGGCTGAAATTTTGATACTCTCTCTAATAGTTTCACAAGCTTTATTAATATCCACCTCAGTGTCTAAGTTTTCTGAAGCCACTAACCTATTTGAGATTTCAACATGATGATGCTCTTTACCCTCTACCTCATTTAATTTCTTGAGATTGAACCTCCAATATGAACTCTGTGCGTTGTTTGTTTACTCACTGCCAGTCTTTCTCTAACCTTTGCCACCAGTAGGTAGTGGTCAGTATCACAATCTGCTGCCCCGAATGATCGGACATCAAGTATACTTGAGTGCCGTCTCCTATCTATCAAAATATTATCGATGTGATTGTGTCTTCCATCAGGAGATGTCCTGTAAATTTATGAATGTTACAATGTTGGAACATCATACTTCTGACAGTAAGATTTTTGGATACTTAATGCCCCTGTACAGTTTTAAATCATTGATGTCTGTTTGTATGATTCTTACATTTAATAAAGTAAGTTACTATAACTGCTTCTTTCCAGAGGATACTTTTACTAGTGAATCATGACATTGATGCAATATGCGCATGCAAAATTCTTCAGTGCCTTTTCCGATATGACAGTATTCTTTACACATTGGTTCCCGTGCAGGGGATAACTGATCTGCAGAATGTGTATGGAGAAAACTCCGAAGAGGTAATGACCATTATCTAGTGGTGTACATTTGTAAACAGAGTAAAAGGTGTGAATAAAAATATTTTTTTTCTTGATGATTAAAATTTATTAGTAATTTTTAAGGGGGTCTTATAGTATACTTGTTTCCCAGCATATTATACCCATTTTTAATATACTGTAATGTTAACAGTATTATGTTGACAAAGTTTGAAACAGTTCTAGGTTGTAATGTTTGCTTGTGAAGGTAAACTTAAATTAGTACCTTGATGTCCTCAAAGTAGTGAATGTTAGGACAGCGCTGTTGAGGGATATGACATATGTAGTCTGGTAGATGGTTGTGTATGTTCTTCTGAAATGCTTGTAAACCATCTGTTATACTGCATGACATCACAACCCAAAAGACAAGTCTTGAAGCTTAAATACATTGTCACTGTATTATGAAATTATTTTGTTTTGAGCTGTAGGACTTACAGGTAAAGATTTATAGTTGTTGGGAGCCCTGCCAGTAACAAAAAAAGTTAGTTGCTGTCATTCATTTTATTATTATTTGTTATAATAAATAAAAATATAAACTAACTTTTCATAATTTTTGAGAAGCGAATGTCTCAACAGAATCTGTGGGTTCTGTTTTTGTTTTGTTGAAAGTGGGGTGGCTGCCCTGCTTGCGGCCCCTTAAATCTGACCCTGAAGACTTAAGGAATTGATTCAAGGATACACATTTAGCCAAAGAGGCTGTTAAATTGAATAAATAAATTATGTTTTAGTAATATGACAAAATTTCAGAATAATAATTTTCATAGCTTTTCTAATTACTGGTCTAATATCAATAGAAGAAAGATTACTGAAGTTGAAGAAAGCAGTCTTCTGGGATGTGGCGCCATGTAGATATTGTGTTAACCTACATTTCGGAGGAATGTATCACGAAGAACCAGCCAGAACTCTCGCTGGTTCTTCGCTTGTGGATTTTCTTCTGCCCTGAAGATGGAGGCGATACGTTTCTCCGAAACGTCGGTTAACACAATATCTACATGGCGCCACATCCCAGAAGACTGCTTTCTTCATAGACACCACCGTGAAAACCTCAACTCTTACGATTACTGAAGTTGTTACCGATTTGATAACTTCATTAACAATTGCTATTAGAAGAAGTGTGTTACACAATAGAAATACAACCTACATTATTGTGATGACGTTCTTTCTTCAGGTAAAATATATTGTTCTTGTCAACTGTGGTGGCACCATTGACATTGTTGAAGCACTTCAGCCCAAAGAAGATGTTGTGTTCTTTGTTATTGACAGTCACAAACCAACTGATGTGTGCAATGTTTATAATAACGGACAGGTAAGGTGAATGCTGTGACACATTCATTTACATTTTGTACACATTCTTCATAAAATTAATGCACATTTGTGAAATTGTAATTATCTGTTGTTTTCTGTCTATCTGCATATTTCTTTTTCTCGAACTACTTGACAGATTTTGGTGAAGTTTGGTATTGGTATTGGCTAATTTTGTGTGTAAAAGTATAGGTAACGTTGTCCCTGTACTTAATTGACCACCTCTCCATGAAGACATTTTGGGGCATGCCTGTATCCATCGTGTAGGAGTCTCAGTTATCCCATTGTTAGTTTGAACATGGTGAAGAAGAGAAACGTTGTTTGCTGAAAATTGAATCCACTTTCCCTTTTTCTCCAGTCTGTACCCTAATTACTATGAGTAAACTCCAGTATTACAGCTTAAGTTTCTCAAAAATTCCTTGCTATACAAAGAATTAGTATATGGCATAGAATTTAAGACTCATTAACATACATAACTTAATCTGAAACATTTTTTAATAAGTTGAATGTGTAAGAAAATACCAAGAAAGAATCATTTTTCCTCTGTGAAGTTTGATATCTATAGTGTGTTGAGCTTTGTGACAATAGATTTGTATTTATAGGAAAATATATGTACTCCATTTCAGTATGTGTGTTTCTAAATTAAAAGTTTAGGAAATGTGTGCATAGTGTAACAGTTCTAGTGTGGTAACTGCCTTTTATTTAGTTGTCTGAAAACTGTAGAACTTAGAAAAAAATATCTTGGATATAAAATATCTGTTTCATTTCAAACATATTTCCTCAGATTAATGTTTCATGAGTTGTATTTGAGTTACTCTTGAGAAACACACAGAAACACATGTAAGGCTTCATTCGATGTGTATTAATGTTCACTGATTTTAACAAAAATAGAAATGTCTTGACGAATTTCACTTTTGAATTCCATAAAATTATGTCCAGCTTCTTCTTCAGTTGTTACATGCAGATGGGCATGGTGAATGTAATAAATGCATTTCATGATGAACTCACCAAAGACTGGTCCACAGCAGATTGAGCATGAAAGTTCTGGATCTCATTCACAGAAAAGTGAACAGCTTCAAGGAGATATTACAGTAACAGCTCAAATATCAATGTTATATAAAATTCATGATTTATTTAATCCGTCTTGCAGTGCATACACTCATTTATCTCCTTCTCTCCCTCGCACTACATGTTTCGGCATAATAATGCCATCTTCAGGTGCTTACTTATCCACGTCAAACCAGTTCATTGCATGCCATGTTCACACATTAAAATAACTAAAATATGTATCTATCATATACATTGTCAAACGTTAAAAATATTAAAATTGTTCAGGATACCACATCGCTACGTCGCCCCTCACTACGTCAGTCACGCCCATTCTCCTTTGTTGGAGCACTCCTTCATTATCTTGTGTGTTGTGCTTTTGTTGTGTCGTGCTCCTGCGACTGCGTGTGTTATACTGTTGGGCTTCCTGGGTATACCACGAATTATATAAAATTATTCCAGTTAGCATCCAAAACAATATTGAGTGTTGACATCACTGAAATTTTGTTTTTTCTAGATAAGACTGCTGTCAAAAGCAGAAGACGATGAAGGTATTCCAGAGTTCGAAGAAATCTTTCAGGACGAGGTAATGTATAAACCATTAATTTGGACTCTGATTGTCATCGTTTACTTTTCTAGTATAAGGCTTGAGAATTTATGAAGCAGAGACAGACATGGAAACACTTAGCATAATATATAAAATTTGCAGCAAATGAGAACAATTGATGACTTATTAAACTTGAACAAGGTAGCTTAGCAATAACATGTCCAAGCCATATTCTGTTTGAATCTTGACATGACAACTGACTGCCCTGACTCTGGTTGCTTTTGTTTTGTTTTCCAGACTCCCATTACCTGAAGGATAGAATTTTATCAAATAGTCTTCCATTGCTTTCTTTCCTATTCCTCCAAGTTTATCATTTGTAAATCTTATCGTTCTTCTTTTGTCGCCACAGAAGCAGTACAGTTGATGTCATTGTAGAATATGCATAAGTAAAGTTTAGTTCCCATCAAGTCAAAGGTAATCCTCACAATTCATTGAAATATGTTATTTTCTTGGCTTTGGAGTGTTCATAAACTTCTCTGTGTAGAAAATAAACCAGTGGCTAATTGCAGTATAGGGATGACGTACTTACAGTTTCATGAAGATAGTGTGTAAAGCAAATGATCTATTATATGGGAACTGGGATAACTCATTCAGTTTAATAACTAAGCTGTGTGTGAACAGTTTCAAGTATATATTGTATACAAGAGTCCTCTGGTCCATAAGTACTCAGAATCAGTACTGAATTAGAAGAAGTGGTTGGCCAACACTTTGTGCTTACAGTCAGAGGAGGAAGATGAAGATGGTTCAAATGCTGGCTCAGGTGACGAGGATGGAACAGAGGAGTCGCGACAGGCAAAACGACGACGTCTGGATGAAGAAGCAATTCTTAGGAGGCGAGAACGGCGCCTTTGGGAAGAGAAAAGAGACCGGCTTATGTTTGACTATACTCAGTTCAATTATTATGGGCGTTCGGTGAGTTAGGATTAATGGTTTGTTGTTTGTTTTAATTTCTTTACAACTGAATGTTTCACAGGACGGAACTGTACTGTAATTTGAATTAATGGCCCATGATAGTTTAGTAAAGGAACTGAATGATCAGAGCTCAGTTCTTAGTTAAAACAGGATAGTTCTCTTTGCTGCCATTGCTGGAGCCTACTTGGCCTACTGGATTGCCCAGTCAGTATGGAGGCTAAGCTGTGGGCAGACGACCAAGGAATCAGGTTTTCAACAGAGGCAAGAAATATTTGTTTTCTCCGCATCCTCCAGACCAGCTTCGAGACAGACCGAGCTTCCTATTTAATGGGTGCCAGGAACTCTTTTCCCAGGGATGTGAAGCTGCCCCCTCACCTCCGTCTAATTCCATGATTAAGAATGTGTCAATCTGTACCTCCATTCCTTCATATAGTATCTTCATGTTATGCTGCTTAATTGGTTGTAGGATTTACTATAAATTTATCTTTCACTTGGTCTCCCATCCAATGAGTACTGTGCACTGTTACCCTAGAGGGGGAAGAGCAGAAGGAGTGTATTCACCTTCAAGTATTACTTAAGTATAGAATGCTCAATGATTTAATACTTAAGCCCCAAGACTACTACATGTTTACTTTGCTGTTCCTGGGAAACCATCCTATGATGAATACTACGTAATTACAGTGGCTTCCCTATTTAAGATTTCTTTGGGGACCATTATTAATAAAGGCTTAACTCATCCAGTGTTGAAACGGAAGTATTTTCGGTATTTGCATTCAGCACAAACTCTCCTTAGCTGTCTGCCAAAACATTACAGACATATTCACTATCTGATATACTTTTCTTGGAGTGTTTCACATTCCTCATAACTTTGAACTTTTTTGAATGGCCACCTTCTTAAATGGAGTGGCACAGAACTGCCGTGTAACTGTCTGAGAGCTTCCTATACATCTTTGATCTGCGTGCATCTGACTCTTCTCCTCAGGTGGTTGAACAGTTTGGAGAAACTCTTATAAGATTGTGGTATATCTTAACACAGCTACTACTCATATTGTGACATACCTCCTAAAAGCTGGAATATCGAAGTTGAAGGAAACGTCCACTGCCAGCCAGCGGCTGGGTAAATATAGTTTCCACAGTGGAGTCAGCCATTGCAAGGTAACAGTTGGCTACACACATCCCAAGGGCACACTGTAAACAAATACATGGCTGCAGATATGGTTACCACAGTAATTACAATGGTTTCCAACACAGCGCCATCTGAAAGAGCAGAATAGAACCCTTTGAGGTAGTGTCTTAGTTTATGTGGTGTAGTTACAGTAACCTGCAGAGTGTCATCACTGAGCCAAACCCGCATCTAAAGTCACTAAAACATGTGACATTATGATAAAACAATAGTATCATTAATTATGTACTTTGTAAGGATTTAGAGGAACATATGTACACCTCCAAGAATAAAATGCTGCCAACATCCTCTAGTCTGTAAGTTATTTCTCCAGTTTTTTAAATTATGGCATAGCACTTTATTGTCCCAAGCTCTTCCATTATTACGTTGGTTCTGCTTTTTTAATATAGAGGCTATTGAAGATTGTTATTCATGCCATCATTTACAGCCTCTGTTCTCAGCAGCAGCGCATCCTATCGAATTGGATAGCCTATATTGAAAATGGGCTTGCATGTAGAACAGGTGATACAGGTTAAGTAATTAAATAATTATTATCATCAGGACCCCTTTTCTTACAGAGTGCTGTGATAATGTTTGAACTTGCATGGAAGCTATCAAAGGATAACATGGACCTCTTATGGTAAGTGTCATTCATTCATTCATCAGTAATCTGTCAGATGACAGGTCCACAGTCTCTTCCAAAACAGTTCCTCCATTTAATGCGATCTAGAGCTTCCTCCTTCAAATGAGAATATCCTCTTCTGTCCCCAAGGTCATCCAGCATCTTCTTATGTCTTCTTCCTCGTCTTCTGGTCACTTCTATCCTCTCTTCTGTCTGTCCTTCAATAACTCTTTTAGAAGGCACTTACTGTGTAAGATATGACCAATCCAATTAGCCTTCCGTTTTCTTATTTCGTGTAGGAAATTCCTCTGCTCACTGACTCTAAATAACACTACTTCATTTCTCACATAATTGGTCCAACTGATCTTCTCCATCCTTCTCCAAGACCGCATTTAGAAGCTTTCCAGGTGTTTCTGATCTATTGCCCTAAGTGTCCAAGTTTCAGCCCCATACAAAGCCATGCTCCAAATGTAGTATTTCACTAGTTTCTTTCTCAAATTGTGGCATATCATAATTAAAAATGCAATTCTCTGTTGTTCATTAATTTATAAATTTTGATTGGTTAGGAAACATTAATAAGGAAATTTCAAGTTTTTGAAACAAATGAACACTTAAATTGTATCAGCTTTTCCAGGGCATTCAGTTTTGCCTAAATGATGGTGTATTCATAATTTATTATATTAAAGACTGAATATTGTGGTCAAGCGAGTAATATTCTGCTTCATATTCAGGATATCTTGGCTATCCATCAGGATACTTGGTTGTCCTCAATCTGTACAAGCAAGTGCCAAGGTAGTACCCCCAATTAGTCCAGGATTACTTTTCAGATGCTTTCCAGTCTATTATTCATCTATCATTCAGTCCTAGGTAATCTGAAATATTACAAATTTATAAATAAATGACAAATGAAAAAATTATGTTAAAAGGATTGCAAAACTGTATATTAAGAAAATATAGCCAGCTTATTATAGTTAGAATTTTCGGTGCTCATGAAATTAGTTTTGCAGGTGAGATTTTGAAGTTTTCATAATGGTGAAAATAGAGATTTCAGTCTTCTGGGTCATGATGCCATGTAGTTGGTAAAGATTTATTCTTAAGATGAAGGCAGCAGATTCTGCCGAAACACTGGTAGTCACATGCCAAATTAAATGTTGTCATAGCTAGAGTTTGAAATGTTTTTTTAAAACCTCTGACCTGAAGAAATATTTTCGTCTTCAGAAAGAAGATGGATCAGTATAATCTGCTGTGTTGCTCACAACCAATTAGATTGATTTCTTCCAGTTATTGTATTGTTTGTCCTAAACACCCATAGACCACATATAAGATAATAGCAAAAGAAAGTCAAATTTAAAAGTGAGGTTAATTGTTTATGACTTGATCTAGACTTCTTTTGGTATGATTGACCATTCTATTCGTGCCACAAGTGACCAAATTGGATTGCCAGTCCAGATTTTTCATTTGCCACTAGTGGCCAGGCAACCATATTTTTTTACACCTGGTCATAACATGGAAGTCCATTATTTTTTTGTTACTGTGATAAGCACCTATGTTGCAGGTGGGCAATTGTGGGTGTTACAGAGCAAATATTATTATACAAGGTGGAGAATCAGCAGTATGTACTGGAGACTGGGAACTTGCAGGGTCATGTTGCCCGTCTTGGTTACCAAGGTGAAGTACTGGATGATGAGAACTCCACTCATCATAAGACTGCACTCAAGATAACGTATGAAAAAGAGTATCCTTTAAAATATATTGCCATGTGATAGAGTGACTGTAGACAGGGGTTTATATTGGATATTGGATTTGTTGACCACTTTAATACACAACTCACGATTACACTTAATTATAGCACCATTGCTAACTTCCACACTTTACAGTTCACTAGAGCACTTTTCCAGCCTGCAGTGTCTTCACTAGTATTGCCCGGTAATGGCTCCTGACAATAGCTATTCCTCAGTTTCCAAGCTCAAGTCCTCTCTGAACAGCGGCTCCCTTCCAACAGCCTCTTTTCTTCACAGACTTCTGTACAGAACTGACACACTACATTGCTCCCTCAGTTGTACTGCCATTTCTTCTTTTCCAAGGGCTGTGCTTGTGATGTCTGTGATCAGGTTCACCTTTCTCTCTGTTTTTCATGGTGAATACTCTCCAACCACTCCCACTGCTCATCCCATGTGTTTCCCTCATAGGGTGCCAGTCAGTCCAGCTTGATCACCATCCTCTACCAATCAGTGAGGGCAACGGTTCCCAGAGTGGTCAGTGCTCCTGCATCCATGGCTCTTAATCTGTCATAGTGGTCTCTTCTTTCATTTCGGAGGGTCCAACCCCTCCACAAAGTCCTGACATTCATTTTCCGCAGTCTGATGGAACTCCCAACTGTTTGCTTTGCAATCTCCAGCTCTACAGTCTGCCTGAAAGTCCTGTTGAGTGTTCTCCTGCTCCCAGATGTAATTAGTCTTTTGGGCCTCAGTTCCTTATTCTGGTTTCGCCTGACTCCTCCCTCCACACTTCCATTCTTTTGAGGATCCTCCTGCTACATTGTCCCTGGTCCAATTTTTCCATTGTCTCTATTCAACTCTCGGCCCTGTATGACCACGTCCCTTATGCTATGATACTCCTGCATGGCAGGTCATCCCTCTGCAGGCAGGGGCCACCTTTTTCCAGGACCCACCATAATCCTGGGTTCATTTCTGCAGCTGTCAGTGGAACCCAATGTCCAGATGCCGGTCACCATGCTGCTTCTTCAGTGCTCCGAAAGTTTTCACTGTGGCAACTTTTTCATGCACCACTACAGACTCTGTCTGTTTTGGATTTGCCACCATCATGGATGTCATCTATTCCATGAGGGCTGTCACATGCTCAAGTGACTCCATGTTTATCCATCACATGAATCACAATCCAATGATGCACACTTCAGTACAGGCCAGTAATTTGGTCAATTCAGTCCAAGCACTTCTGACACCAGTTGTCATGTAGTTTCGAATGAGTATAGATAGAGATGGGAATTTATTGACCATTTATACACATGACTTAGAACTACAAGCAAATAACAGCGCCATCACTAATCTTGACACTTCACAAATCACCACAGCACCCGCTAAGTCTTTTCCAGCCTTTTATGTCTTCACCAACAGCTTCTAATAGTGGAGATTCTTCAGCTTTCATGCTCAAGTCCTGTCTGACTGGCAGCTCCCTTCCAACTCTTTTCCAACACTTGCAACTGTCATGTAAGTCCTATTTTTGTTTGTGTTTACTCCCTTAACATAATGTTAGCCTGCAATTGGCACTTTATCGTCACTGGACAGTGGAAGCGAGCCTTCAGCATTCAATGTACTCAGCTGTGAAGCTAAAGCTATGGACCCTTCGTGGAAAGAAGAAACTTCATGAGTTGCTTGCTGAGATGGGGTGAGATAAATTTATATTTCTGTGTATTATAATGTATCAGAATGATATTAATATAAGTGGGTCAATCAAGGGAATCAAGGGAATTGGTGTAGTGATAACAGTGTTGGCAGTCACTGAGTTTGAATTTGCTTGGTTATCAGCTAGCCTCATTCACACTCTTAATGGTTTCCAAACTTTACAGGAAAATTTAAAGTTACTGCCTTGAGAGGGTAGAGTTTGTTAGTGATAGGATGTTGTACATAAGGTTAAGAGGTCGCTGTTGTGATGATATCATTCTGAATGGTCATACCCCAACAGAGGATAAAATTGATGATATAAAGGACAGGTTCTATGGAGAACTAGAATGCATATTTGATAAATTCCCTAAATATCATATGAACATGATGGAGTGATGATGGTTTTTGACATGAACTGTAATCAGCATTTACAGCACATATGCTTCTTCTAATTTTGAATCATGAACAGCATTTACATTTGTTGTAATTATTCTAGGATACATTTGTAAGCTTTTTCAGACAGTTTATTACTTGTATCTTACCCTTTTGCAGATTGCCTCTTGTTCAAAGTAGGCAGAAATTCGGTGCAATGGACCTAGTGCTTCGTCAGGAGTTCCAGTCGATGATAGCCAAGCTTGCAGATAAATACCAGTTGCATGACATTGTTTATGCATCCTTCATTTTGCAGTATGGTTTCCGTAGTCGTTATTGTGCCGCTGACATAGTCTATGCCATGCTTGCCACCCTGGAATCCATGGCAAGTTGCCTTTTTATATTCAGCTTTTCCATTCATGCACCTTAATTAAATTTGTTTAACTAAATCTTTTGCATACATAGGTAGGATGAATATAATTTATTATAAGTTATATTTTGAGGAAACTGATTGTCTGACAAGAGCTCAGTAGGTTCAGTTGAAACAGTAATACAGCATGTTTTGTTTTCTGACATCACAAGTCATTTAGCTTAAGAAGACACCATGTGGGGTACTTCTAACAGGATTCAAACAGCTCCTGGACATGGACTGGTCTTGAAAGCCCTAAACTGTGGCACCTAAAACTCTGGATCAACTTCCAGGGACTTTCTGTCTGATGTTATGTTAAACATCTCATTCTTACAGCCTGAACTTGATGGGTTGAAACATGGTATTTGCGAAGCCATTACATCAGTTGAGACAATTTCCTACATGGTGTGTGCCTTGGATATAACAAGTTAGCTCTTTCCACAATATTTGCTGAGTTAGACACATTGAAAACTGTTTTTTAATCATCTGCTTGTCAGATGTTAAGACCATGTGTCATGTTAACAATTTTATGACATCTCTTCCAATGTCTTCTTGAAATTTATGTTCCTCCAGGGTCTGTATGCTATAGTCTTTTTCAGTATTCCATTGTTTTATGAAACTTGAAAGCAAGATATTGCCCTGCTAATTGGTTACTGGCCAGCAGTCACTGTGTTCATTCACAGATTGTAGCCATCCTGTCCTCCCAGTCATTCTGGCTTAGCTGGCTGTGGGATCAACAGAAACTTTGGTAGGAATATTGTCATTTAGACTAGATTCCATTGGTATAATTGGTCAGGGTATGAGAAATGTTTCAGAGTTTAAACATGTAACTGATCACATAATACAGCAGTAGTAACTTTTTTTAATATACTGCCTAAATACTTTACTTCCAAAATCAAAATCCTCTTTTGATTTCTTAGCAGTTTTTCATCATATATAATGTCATCAAGCCCCATGTCGAGGTGGGTTAGAATATCCTCACCATAGCCCTGCAAGTCATAGAAGGTGCTGGAAAGGGAACCTGGTGCCTGGGGATGTAACTGGGCCACCCTGTTACTGGGGAATGTAAATACAGAGACTTGACCCTCCATGTTGGGGGTTGGTTGCAAGGCCAGCAACCTTGCTCTATAAAAAGATTATTGTTTCAAAATCCAAATAAATAAATACTGGGTGGTCTAATTCATAGCACATGGCCAGGAACAGACAAATCTGGCAGAATCTTCTAAGGGAAGCTGTGGCTCGATGATGATGATGATGATGATGATGATATGCCATAAAAACACAGATTCATATCTTTGCAGTACTTGTGTTGTTGTTAGAAATCTAGGTTATTACTTGAACTAACAATATGCTCTGCCTTGCTTGGTTGTTACTACTCAAGTAAGAATTACACAGCGTTCAGAGTTTAGTGCCAGACTACTACCACTTAAGAAAGTGAAAACCAATACTCACCTGGGCTGGTACGAGTGTACAATCATTCCATCTTCTGATCATATCATTAATAACATGAGCTGGGAACCTCATACAGGTTGCTACCTTTAGTTGACCTCAGAATGGATGTCATTTTCAGTGTAGCACAAGAATGTACTAAGAAAACAATTTTGATTTCTTTGTTTGAATTTTATAGTAAAGAAATGGGCAGGGAATAAAAATATTCTGGTATTTTCAGTAATTCAATGTAGTTTTATCAACATTTCATTGTGGTACATTGTAGAGGTATCTGATGTTTAGTGTGCAAGGAAATGTTTGATAGTATATGTATTATGAAAATTGAAGGAAGCTGGGAAAGTTAAAACCCTTCACAGAATTTGAGCTCATAGACATAAATGTTTAAAATTACACACACACAGTGCTCTCATATCTTCTGTTGCCATTTTATAGAATACATTTAAGTACACTGCAGATGACATTGTAAGTTTTTTAATTGTTTTTGTATTTTCTTGTTCTTGTCATCCATTACTTTAATGTCTTCTGGTATTTTGTATAGCACATTAGGTATTTGCGTTTTTTAAGTTTGTTTTGTTTTCATTCATAGGGGAGGGATAAATCACCAGCTGATTGCTTTCTAGAAGCTTTGGACTGTTTATCCAGGTATGTATCGACAGACAACCTATGGTGTGTATTGCTGTCTCAGTTGCAGGAACCACACATGTTAGAAGCAGTCATTTAATGTATCTCAGATGCAAAAACAAAACTGAAGAGCACTTTCTTCTGTGATGTAGCACCATGTAGTCTGGTATAAGTTCACTAATGTTTCAGAAGAACAAACTGTCTCCATCTCTGGGCTTGAAGAGTGAACCAAGCAAGTAGCCAACAAGAAGAAAAGCAAAGCTTGCTGATGAACTTTATGAGACTGTGCAGGATGTGAGGTTCTTGCAGTGGTGGTGACGAGGAATCCTACCATCTGGGATATAATAACATGTAGTCCTTTGCAAATCAGCTGATGTTTTAGAAGTACATGTCAGCTCCATCTTCAGGGTTGAAGAATAAACCAAGCAAGAAATCAACATGAAGCAGGTGGCAAACAGAATTCTGGCTACTTATTGCTTGGCTTATTCTTTGACCCTGAAGATGGAGGTGACATGTACCTCTGAAACATTGCTTGATTTTGAATGAACTACACAGCATTTTATACCAGCAGATAGAACTCTTTGCCAGATTACATGGCGTTACATCTGACAAGAAAGTGCTTCTTATAAGCACTGCTGTGGGAATATCAAATCTAACAAAAATTAAACCATACATTGATGAACTCAGAAAATATCATGATATATGGAACATTAATAAATACCTACCACTTGGCGCTACAGCCGTGGGTGAGCCTTTGCCTCCTCTACAACCAGACTCCACTGCTCTCTATTCCTCATCTTCTCTATCTATCCTTTCACCTTCAACTCCTTCAGGTCGTTCTCAACATCGTCTGGCCATCTCATCCTGGGTCTTGTACATTCCAAGTTGCCATCACAGTATTGTTCTTTGTTCTTTGCTTAGCTTGTTTCCCATATGTTCCATTTATCTGAGGTTGATTGTTAGGTTTCTGAACAAAATTCTTTCTACAGGATGAGGTTGTTAGCCTCATGCCCAACCCCCAACCTGGAGGACCAGGGTATCTCTCTTAGTCTGGACTCTACCCTTTGACCTTTCCAGCAAGGGTGAACCTACTATGTAGTTAAACTACCACTGGCATAGCTCTCCAGGTCACAGAGTCATGCAACCCCCACCACCATGATAAGGTGGAGACACCTTTGAGGGGGGACAGTAATAACTGCTAATTAATTTATTTTCCCTTGTGCAATGCTGAAATGGCATTTGTCACTAATAACAAGGAGTATGCATTATTGTATATGTGATTTGAAGAAATAGTTGCCCCAGTGCCTAATCTCCAACCCATGGATGCATGTATTCTAGACCTTGGCATGGAGCTGGGTGACTTTATAGCTGGGCAAAGAGCCCCCATAACAAGTGGATAGGAGGGTGCAAGGGCCACAAAACTTGTCTGAATGTTATATTATACAGGAGAATGTTTCTCTTGCCTGGATCAGATTTGGGTTTTCTGGCCTGTAGCCAGTCATGTCACTGTGATGGAATGTGTCATTGTTGCATCACATTTTTGTTCTTAAGCACCAAAATTTGGAGTAATTTTCTTGTTGCTGTCTTTGAAAATGTAAATTAAAATTGTGGTCTTATGGACTGTGATATGATGTGGTCTTGGAGGCTGATACCATCGTTTCAGAGGAACATGTCGCCCTCTGTCTTCAGGGTTGAAGTGATGAGGATCTGGCCTCGTTATATAGGCAGGGTGTCAAGAAATGTAGTTACAATGAACTGGATGAAGAAGAGCAGAATATCCATCTGGGTTGATAAGAATGATGTAACAGAATTGTTAGAAACTGCATTTTTGCATGCATGGCCATGTGACAAGGATGGAACAATGAACTTAGTGTAACCTGGCCACATCTGCACCCCAGCCACTTCAGTCTTGATGGGCGTAGCATGTATCTCTGAATACTGCCATCCAGTTCCAAGACCACGTAGTATCACAACCCAAACCTCACAGTCTCAACAATCACCACTCGCCACCATGAGAAACTGGAAACGTGTACAGACGTTACTGTCCACAGAAATTACTCCATTACTTGTGTTGAAGAAATATGTGCTGTATGAATCAATAACAGACATTGTTCTTTATGATTAGTAATGTTCCATATTTATCTAGTTTGCCAGGTGGTCTAGTAGTTGCTCACCATGGACCCAAGGTTTGCAGGTTCAAACCTGGCTGAGCTTCATGGAGTTTGAAGGGCAATAAAATCCTTCCTTCAGAAGGGAAGTAAACCTAGTGGTCCCATGTTATACATTTACAGCATGTAAAAGAATGTTTTACTCATGGTAAAAGATAAGTGAAGGCAAAATTAGACACCATTTTTGGCCATCCACAAAGTTTCCTACTCTGCCAGTAGATGCCACTGCAGTTGCAGGACTCTAGAGACCTCTGGTGGGCAAGAGTGGGAATAGCTGGACAAATGGATAATGTAACTTGTTAAAGTGCAGCATTACAAATAAACATACAAATCACCAACCATGTTTTTATCCAAGTGACTTTGTAACATTCATCACGTTAGTGGTGATGCTTAAGCTATGAAATGAACTTAATTTCTTTTCCTGTTACCAGACATTCATTTTGTGGAAATTTACTCCACATTTGTTTCTTCAGGCAGAAGAAATGTGTTTTGGAGGAAGGAATTGAGAAGGCAAAGCGGATGCTGACATGTATCTTCAAGCAAGTCCAAGCTGCACTGGATATGCACCAAGTTATTTCAGCTGGCCCGTTTGTTTACTTGATATTGCAAGAGGTATGTTCCGGCATTGTAGAACACAAGTATATTTCACTTGTTGCTGAATTAATTAACTTGTGAACAGTAATTGGTTTATATATTTGTGTTAAAATGCCACTAACAGACTTCTAGGTTACTTTTGTTTTGCTGCTGAGTTTTTGTCAAGGCTTTTGTTGCTGCTTCTAGTTAGACGTTACTTTGCTGGCAACTTTTTTCATTTTCATCAGGGTACATTAGATGCAAAGATGTTCTCTCGTCCTCATTGTATAACTCTTCTGGCTCACTTTGCCCTGAGGGCATATGTGGCAAGCTCACGGAATCGCAGAGCACCAAGCTTGCCCCTGATCGCATCAGCACCTCATGACTTAGACAGGGGCACCTGTTTGGTCGTTGGAATTCCTCCCACTTGTGAGGACTCACCAAAGAAGTAAGTTCAAAGTACTGGTTGCAGTACTATGTAAGATTCTCTTTTCATTTCATGTTAAGTTTATTACTGCTCTGAAATTTTGCTGTTATTGCTGGAGGACATTAATAACAACGTTTCAAAAAATGATTTGTAATCACAGAAGACCAGACATTCTCTTTTCAGACAGCTGTTATATTTCCATTGTTCACGTCTACCAAATGGTTTACTTTCCAATCCTGATGCTATATCGTCTCAATATCAAAAGCACCTTTAAATAACCCATGACAAGAAAAATCATTTATCATTTTCTGATCATAAAATTCCATATTCAGCCCATATTTGTTGAACATAAATTCCAGAGCATGTAACACAATGACATACACCACTGAAGTGTAGTATGAAAGACAACTGCTAGATGTCAGTGTTAGAAATAAAGTAGATATGCCATAAATGCTCCATCTATTACAAGTGCCTGCAAGTCACATATAGCACTATACAAGAAAGTTTGGCACACTATGTTTTATGTTTCATAACCACTTCATCTTCTCACACTTGACAACATGATAGATATATCATTACCATACCAGTATTTCAGATATCCCTAATGTTAAGACATGAAACATAAAAGGTAGCTAGTGCCATAATTTTTTTTAAAACTGAGAGAGTGGCATTTAGATATTGTCTTCTGGGTTTTAATAATACAGAGTAATTGATGGTTAACAGTGTTCTGGAGAAACCTGGTGCCTCTGTTTTCGGTATTGTGACACCATACAGTAGATGGTTACTCCTACCTCTGTCTTCAAGGCAGATAAAGACAGCAGGTTCCTCCAGAGCTTCCAGGAGACTACAATGGATTTTTTGCAGCCATGAAAATCTCAAATTTAATATTGTATTTACATACATTGTTATTTACTGCAGTGTGGAATTTCTGATGAGTGTTTATCTTACTGGGATTTTCTTGTATATTACAAGATTTATAATAACAGAATGTGTTACTTAATACAAAATTTTTTTGCTGGGCTTGAGCACTTTATGGTGGAGTGTTTTTTTTATATAATATTGTATCTTTCTCTGTTGTAGCTTCTTTGGCAAAGCATTTGAACGTGCAGCAGAGAAAACAAGTGCCAGAATGCTACCAGACTACTTAGATAGTTCCAGTGAGTACTGGTTCACATCTTTCGTTCTTTGAAAATTCTTGCAAAGTTTCAAGATCAAGTAATTAATTTTTGATGGCTTAATATAAGAATTTACAGTAGTCAGTCTTTGTAGCAACTAGAAAATCTTCAGACATAAATCCTAGAATATTTTATACATTTTGTCAGCATTTCTGTGAATTGTGGCATCATCTAAGCTTGGCCGTTATTACTTTGCTGAGCTGTGCAGGGCAACTGTATNTTTCCGAAACGTCGTGTTTTTATTTGTTATCTTAAAAACCAGGACGATGGATGAAGTCCAAAATCCCAACATATCAGTGTATTATACACCATCATCAGAATCCTATAGTAACTACTTATTGAACATTTGTGTTAAGTTTTAATGCCGCTATGTAATATTTTTTATATTTTATCTTGCAGTTGTTCAACTCAAGACTGAAGACAGGACAAGATTTTTTGATGCCTTGACTACATTATTAAGTTAGGATAAATCATATTTTAATAATTACACCTACATATCAGTCTGTAGAATTTTTAATTATTTGACAGTTGTTATTTTATCACAAAGCGGTTTAATGGAAGCAAAGCACAAATTATTTCTGGAGAGTTAATATTTAAGACACATTGTTCCTTTTGCTCTAAAGCAAAGTCATAAAGAATTTTATTCTAATTGTTTTTTAAACAGTTCTGCAGAATTCATATATGAGGTGTGAATAATTAAAAAGTTTCCAGAGACTTTTTTTAAAATGCATTAAAATAATTTGAAATGAAAAATGGCAGCACATTCCCTAGTCACTAATGAAATTTTTACAATGAAACGCAATGAATTTTAAATTTAAAAAACTAATTATTTAGAGGTATTGATAATGACACTGGTGTACATACTGTGAACTTCCTTCATATGCAGGCAGATGAAGACCATTTCCTGTGGTAGTTGCTGTTGGTTTCATAAGGGTATTGTGACGTTGATATGGTTATATGCTGATAGTATGTGTGGGGTAATAGGGAGTGTGAAGGGTTCATAGGATTAAATTGCTCTTGGTTTACGGTCCTTTTTGACCTCAGGAAATACATAAATGGTAGAAAACCAATATATTGCGTGTTCTTCATAACATAACAGTGGCATTCCCTATTTAAGATTTTTCTGGAAGCTGTGGATTAAATCCCTAAACAAAGATAAACCTTAAATGAAGGAGATTTAATAGTGAGATTACTAATTTAAGATCACTTATATGGGACCCAAAACCAAGAAACATAGTGTCACAATTTAGGTGTGTGTGACTATAGATGGGGTATGGATTGGATATATTGAGCACTTGTATACACCACTTTACACTTTACACTACACTTTACAATTCACTGACACACACAGATTAGCTAGCGTCTTCAATCTATTGCAGTCTCCACCAGCTGTTTCCTAGCAACAGATTCAACACAATGGAGATTCTTCAGCTTCTGTGGGCACAGCATTGCCCCCTGGTTAACATTCCACGCCTGAACTCATAGTTCCATCTTCTCAGCCTCCCTTGTAGAGCCCAACTCTCAACTAAATGCTCACTTGGAACTCCAGATTCTTAACTGAACTCTTCTTTATAACCACTTTGCACAAACTGAACATAAAACATCGTTCCCAACAATTCCTCTGTTGTTGCTTGTGTATCTGTTGCTGTGGGAACTTGTTTAACGAGCCGTTGCCTAGCAATGGCTCTCTCCTCTAACTCCGCTCTTCTGGCCTTTTTGGTGTCATGTCGCATTGCTCCCTCCTTGAGGTTGTTTGTCCCGAATGGTCAACAGGTGTATTGCCATTTCTTTTCCAAGGGCTGTGCTTGCGATGTCTGATCGATCTCATTTTCCTCCCCATGGCTTGGTTTGCATGGTGTATACTCTCCAACCACTCCCACAGCTCCCTCCCTAAGGCCACTCATCCCGAGTGGCTCCTACTTTAAAACTGCTAGTAGGCTCTTTTTTGGTTTGGAGGGTAACTCCTCCATTGTGTCCTTATACTCATTTTACACAGTCTAATGGAAGTCCGACTGCTTGCTTTATGACCTCAAACTTGAGAGTTTGTCTGAGGGTCTCATATAATGTCTTCTGGCTTCCCAAATGTAGATCCTGACTCCTGCTTTGTCCTCTCCTTCCTCAGATATAGTTGCTGTCTTGAGCCTTGGTTCCTTATTTCACTGATGCCCAAAGTGATACAAAATTTACAAAATCAATTGTTACTGGTGACA
Organism: Cryptotermes secundus; assembly: GCF_002891405.2. Taxonomy (NCBI): domain Eukaryota; kingdom Metazoa; phylum Arthropoda; class Insecta; order Blattodea; family Kalotermitidae; genus Cryptotermes; species Cryptotermes secundus. The sequence continues at coordinate 71,780 of NW_019723925.1, read as the reverse complement.
AGACATGGTGTTTTCAATATGAGCCTCTCACAAAGCGGCAGAGTGCAGCGTGGTTGAGCCCAAAGAAGCCAAAACCAAAGAAAGTGCGCATGCAAAAGAGTCGAGTAAAGACACTGCTAACCGTTTTCTTCGATTCCAAAGGATTCATTCACAAGGAATTTCTGCCAGAAGGTCAAACAGTGAATTCTGATTATTACGAGTATCTCAGAGTCCTCAATCGTTTGTGGGTGAGAATTCTTCGAATTCAATCTGAACATTACTTTCAGTAATCAGAGGTTTAGCAGTTGCAGCCCTATCGTGGATGCTGGATCTGTGAAGCTCACGGACAATTCTTTGTGGAAACTGTGCCTTTAAGATGAATGTTCAGTTCGGATGTCACCCATGCTGCAGTAGTTCTGTGAATCGAAACATTTCTTCTCAATGTACAATGATCTCTTTTTGTCAGCACTGATTTTTGCCCACTGTTCCTCATCGCTGATGTTGTCTTCCCATCATTCGTGTATGTCAACCTACCCTTAGAAACTGTCACTCTTGATACACCTCATAATGTGGCAGTCCCCCCCCCCCGAAGATGCATCAGCTAAACATGCACCAATCATCTGTACTCTTTCCTCTTTCAAAATGAGGCAGGTCTCCCATTTTCTGAATCTTTCACGCAGACTGTCACTCAGCACAGTCACTAATGCATTAAGCACTACACAGTGTAAACAAATGGAAGAACATTCAATGTAGCCAACACAAATTCTGTTTTCAATTTCTTAATGTTGCCATTATTTTGTTCACCCCTTGTATGTTTTCCCAAACTACGCTTCCTTTTATGGCAAAGTGTAAGGTTTTCTCTTCCAAGATCCTTCCTGCATAAATCTGTGTAATAAAGGGACAGAAATGCCAGACACAAAATGAAATACATCTGTATTTTTATTGCTAAATGTATTTGTAATAATAATATGTTCTCAGAATCAAAACTTAACTCCTCATACACAATCACGTGCATGTCAGTTACTGTCCTCACATATGAAACAGATCATCAATGTCAGTTCATGTTTTCATTCTAGACATTTCTCTGGTTCATGGAAACTGTACTAATTATCCTACAAAGTTGAGAAAAGCTAGACCAGTATGTAAAATATTTTAACATCATTCATTGTTTCAGTGTTATTTATGGAAGAGTAGAAATTCCATATGTAAGATACATATTGTTCATTATCAATAATCTTTCAGAGAACATGTTTGTACGTGCAGTACACCTTTCCAGTTTAGCTGAAGTTTCCCCTCAATACATAAGACAAAGGCATGCTTTCCCACAGAGTGTAACATTAATTTTTTACTTAGCATGTGATGGATCTCTAAAATGGACTTCCAACTACTTCAATTTAATTGATTGTCTTCCCACCCACAGTCTTGAAATAAACTTACGTGTGATGAAGGAAAATGTTTTTGATCCGGTAAGTAAATGATACAGAGTTTTGTTTTCATACCGTCATAAATTGATGGCCGAAGCATGTTCCTTTAACCAAAAGGAGATAACTACTGACTTGGGACAGACCCATCAAGTAGGTTTCATATTTTTGTCCAATGATGGAAGATGAAAAATGTCCAAAATATCTGCCAGATTATAAATTGTGTTAATTCCTTTTACAGCCCTGTCTGAGCTCTCTTCCAATCAGCATTAAAAATATTCCCATTTCTTTATGTAATACAGAGCAAATTCAGTGCATCATCTGCCATTTATTGGCTACTACAGTGAAACTGTCATTTGAGGTTCTTTTGAGAGCAGTGGATTTCAACATTAAACTGAGGAAATAATAAACAGAAGAAAGTTAACGCTGAGATTAATCTCTTAATGTAAATGTTAAATGAGGTAAAACCTTACATTGAGGAACTTTAGATTGGGGTTCATGTGTGTACAGTTTTAAATTGTTTTCAATGATGTGTATCATTCCATGAAAGTATGATGCAGCATGGTGCTTGGTGCGTTTGCTGCAGGTTGAAGTGGTACACTGCACGCTGCTCAGTGTAGCTCTTATGACATGAAGATGATAAATTTTGTATTTTAAAGTCCTGCAAAATCTGGCCTGTCATTGGTGACTTGTTAAATTCTTAAGCACTAAAAACAAGGTATCTCATTTAGAAGAATTAGATATGTGTATGCTCTGTGTATTTATTATATAACATTCAGCAGAGGAAGACCACCCTTGTCACTTGCATGAATTACAAATCAAATATTTATGACTTTGAATAACGTAAATTATCACTGAATCACCTGGTCAAAAGAAGTTGGTTTATTTAAAAAAAAAAAGGTCAGTCATGAAAAAGGTTAAAATATACCTGGTCTTGGAGAAGGATGAGTTCACTACTTGGATCACATGAATTTGAGAACGTTCCCACATGTATGCCAAAGCTGAACATCTGGGCTTTATGCTTCCTATGAAATGAAAATTGTTTTTATTTAAAGCAAATTGTTTAATTGATCTATACAATAAGTTAAAAACAGAAGCAATTAACAGTTTCCTACAATGATTAGGATTCTTTAAATTTGTTTTGTGGGAAAAATTACAAATTGAATGCTAAGCTTTTGTTTTTGTGATGTAGTGGTTGCTGAGAACCTCATCTTTATTTATAACCACTGTCTCTGCACTTGTACTGGTGTGTACATACATCTCAAACCCATGGAATGTGTTTCAGACGTCTCTCAGTTCTCACATCCCTTCTGACTGTTTGTTTAGATCATACTCATGGCTCCTGCTGCCATCTGAATGTTGTTTGCAGTTATGTCAGATGTTGGGAGTGTTCCATCCAGGAACCTTGTCACAAAACTGATCACACTCTGTTCTGTGATCTCTGCTCCATCTTCCATGACACTCAGATGCCCACCCGAGATGTCTATAGCTGTCAGCAGTGGCACTGCATCGTCCAGACCCACAAATTCTCGTAGCAGGTCACTTGTCTCAGACTGGAAACAACATGATAAACATTTTAACTTATGTTATTTGAAACTAATTACACCATGCAATGAATTTACTTGTATCGTCATTATGGTCTTCATGATTGTGTCACCATGAATGAAGTCTTGCTAGTGGATACTAGTGTTTCAAAGGAACATATGCTTTCATCTTCCTCTGCAACACTGATACACACCCACAACTACACAGTGTCACATCCCAGAAGATCACAGATCTTTAAGTTGCCATTTAAATCCATCCATAAGTTTGTCCCCTCAGTTTCAAACCTTCCCAATCCCCATTGTGTTTTCTTGATGACTGGGTGTGCAAGTGCTTGAGGAAAGTTCGTAATTTGGATTCTCATTTCACAAAGTAATGAATGTGAGGGCACAACGTTTATTTTATTAAATGAAGGGAAAGAAATGGTTATTTAAAAAGACTGTTGTCCTCTGGGATGTTATGCCATGCAATCCCAGAAGATGGCAGTCTTCATAGTCATCACCATGAGAACCTGAAATCTCACATTGCAATTTAAATATAAAAAAAGTCTCACAAGTGGAATATCAATCATTCATTTAGTAAGCACATGACTGCGCAGATCAGCTTCACAAACTGAAGAGAAAGTGTACCCAGACAATATATTGTCAAGTAAGTTTGTAGCTGTAACACTAGACATTTGGGAGGTTTCAGATTTGAATCTCATCAGAGTTTCTGAATATCCTAACTTAAAATCATTGTGGTTTTCCGCAGAGGAATGCTGGAAGAGTACCTCAACATATTCTTCAACTGCCTACTTCCAAATACTTTCCTAGAAGTCCCCAACTAGTCAATGGTACTCATGGTATGTGATCTGCCTTTCACCAATATTTCAGCTAAAATTGGGCTCACCTATAACACTAGTGACACCTACCAGCTGATCAGAAGCAAGACATGGGATTACTCGGTAACTAATGAAAGACAAGACTTGGTTGTGTTGGGTCACAGTCAAGTCTCTACGAACTACACACAATCTGAATTGAACACTCTTTGTATCCATAACATATGCGACTCGCTGGGGGACCATTCTATTTAAAAGATAACAGTTAAATGATCCACAAATTAGATATTGTAACAGGCTGAGTAAAGTTCTTTTAGCTCGTACGATTTCAGAACCCCCTATACTTACGTCACAGCCCACAAAGAAATGCAGCAATCGGTCCTCATCCCGGTGATTGCTGTCCGTCACCATGGCAAACTGCTCTGCAGCAGGCAGGAGAACCGACTCAGCAAACTCCATTTCTCCTTCCTCTCCCTCTGGTAATTACAAAATTAGACATCCAATTAATTACTCAAACCAAAGTGCTCTGGAGTTCATGTCTAAACGTCCTGAAAGTATTGCTGTCAAGTTTAAGTAACTCAACAGTGTGACCGTGCCATTGCTCAAGCAGTTAGTCGCTGGCTAAGCAGCCTCCGTAGTCTAGGGATAACGTTCCCACCTCATGACTCAAGGTACGCGGGTTCAAACCCGGCGGAGGTCGTGGAATTTTTAAGGGCGGAAAAATTCAGGGAACAAGTCCTCCGGGAGGGACTTTAAACCGTGGGTCCCGTGTCGTAGCTTTACGGCACGTAAAAGAACCTAATGTCTCCAAAGGAGGCCACTGAGCTAAATTAAGGACATTTCCCGCCCAACAGTAGTCTCTAACGCCTCTGGTAGATGGGGGAAGCATCGAGATACCGCTGAGCCAGCAGAGGCCGAACTCGCTGGCTGATTCGGGACTGATGGTACGCACCAGTATCGGTAGGGTATAGAGACTGGTAGAATATCACAGGGGGACGTACAATAGATCAAACTGGTCGCGGTGCATGGGGAAACCCACCCCATCCAATAATAATAAACAATAATAGTCGCTGGCTTCCCACTGCGGCGGCCCGGGTCTGGTCAAGTGGGATTTGTGGTGGACAAATTGACGCTGGGGCAGGTTTTCTCCAAGTACTTCGGTTTCCCCTGCCAATCTTCATTCCACAATCACCCTCACCTATCATCTGGCCGCAGTACAAGGGACTTAGTCCCACCCCACTAGCAATAGGAAAAAAAAAACAACAGTGTGCAGAAGTTCCTGAAATTCTACACCAACTAGAATGCCTTAAACGTGGCGTAATGCACCTAGAGTTAATTATAACGTTGCAACATGACGCAACAAACTGAAACACGAAAATTGCAATCAACGGAGTTCTGAACGCAAAGAAAACTTTCGACATTGCAGATTCTGTTGGCTCAAAAAGTGGCTCTCGCTGCTGTGGGCACCGCATGGTTACTGCCAGATTAAGTTGCTTACAATCTTTGGGCTAAGCCGTTTAAGAATATTTTTACGGATCGCCCCGGAATATTCGAGATAGAAGAATATGTTTCATAAAAATGTATTTAAATTGTTGTATTAATATTTGGTATACTTCCATTTTACTTGTAGATTCGAATATTGTTTTCAAAAGTCCAGGAAGAAGGAACATTCTTGGCTTGCCTCTCATCCCTGCCCGAGCCTGTGTTCACTACTTCCCGCCCACTGGCTTCAGAATATGACTTTAAATGGAAGCATTTTAAATCTGGAGAACTTATGAGAACACTGACAAGCAAAATTTTATTACATTTATTTGGGCAAAAATATTTTGGAATTATGTAGTAAGCTAACATAAACTGCTCCTATTATTCTTCAGCTCTCTTTGGTTAATGGTCGCTATAATGCACTAGTTAACGTAGACTGTCTCCAGTTTTGTATCCGTAGTTTTACTTATATGTATCTTTGAAAACATGCAAGGGCAGTAACTATTGAATTCTCATGCAATTATCCAAAATTCACTTTACGTTTAACAAAGAAATGAAATGGGGCTCAGTCTTGGTATCCTGTCCTAAATAATAATGAGAAAACATAAGATCATTATCATGGAGATCCCTGGTTCTGTTAATCACAACCGTTAATGCTCATATACATTTTCAGAACACGTTCCTTTTCTCTCTCTCTCCGCTGCCAGCAAAGATAATCATACCTCCATTTACCATGCAAAGTTCTCTTGCTGCGAGTTCATTCTCAGTGGAGTTCCAGAATACAGGCTTGGAGGAAGGTGGTTAGCCAGTTCGTAAAACATTTTGATCTGAAGAGGTATTATATTCGATAGCCAGTTCTTGAAATATATCGTTAAAACGTTATTGTACTGTATATTTCTAAACTATCAGGCCTACTGGAACAAAATACGCGAACAATTAAATAGGAATTGTGCAGTGTATAAGCAGTTATACATTTGTTATCTTGCTGGTGTATAGCTCAAACATCCAAAACAAAACCGATATGGTTACACGGGCATGAATTTCCAGACGGCATTCTAAAGAAGACAACTGCAGGCAGGCAATGAAACACGACCGAACTGAGCTGTGTATTTCTTTATGGTGTAACTAGACGTAGCCATAGCTTAGGACGCTTTTTCAAAGCATGGCTACGAAGTGGTTTCAGTGTCACCCCATCCCACCTCACAAAATTACAATTACAAAGCATGTCTGAACAGCAGACTATACAGTGGCGTGTTGAGTGTCATGTGTCGGCTGTTGACGTCTTCATAGTAAACAAGCCTGGTGTTCACCTCCCTCAACCCGAGTGCTACAGCCTTACTCATGTAAGTACCGGCTACAAGGCCTGTTCTTATGAAATATTTCTGTATACAAGTGGTTTTATATTCCCTTTTGTCCATTTTTGGTGCATTTCATGATTGTTTACAGAGCGGCTATGAAGATACTCACGGACCTACCAGTGTATAGAATTCTATAAACGTGTTCGGCCTTTTGAAATCATGAATGAATGGAAATGACAATAACCTCACTTTTGAAAAGTGATGCTACCCTGATACACGTATATACAAAAACAGGAGGTTTACGATGTTTGCAAAAGCTGTGAAATTTCGCTCTTCTCGGTTACCTTAGCAACGAGTTTTCTTGCGTTAACACATACAAACCTGTTTTTTACCTGGTTGTCACGAACAAGTAACTTTTATTTCATTGCATTATTTCTATTCTGAGTATCAATGATATTTCATTGTGTTTAGTTAGTATTTATCGTGTAATGTGAATAACAGAACAGACTGGTATAGAGGTAAGGCTGTAAACTTTATTCTGGAGATTTTCAGTTTGAATCTCTGGTTTGATCAGCGTCGACCCTGACGGAGGTCAGTTTTGCCTCAATCCCGCCATGCAAATCCCGGGATAATAAATACTCCGATTAGGTCACGACTGTATCCTTCCAGATCTTTACTAATTCGTCTGTCCTACCATCTGACGCTATACAGTCTCGTTACTGAAAGCGTCATTAAATAACCCAGGGAATGTGAATTAGATTTGGAAGAATTATCTTTTCAAATTAGGCACCTAACAGATGTCCACATAGACCAGATCAGTGTAATCTGAAGCCACTGAGATAGCGCAAGCTCACACTTGACACGTACGAATCGCGACAACGCATCTGACTGCTACATATCTGCAAGACTACTATGATACATATTTAAGTACATTCTGTTCTATATGTTTACTGTTAATTTCCTGCATGCCTAGCGACAAAATAACAGACCCAAGACCTAATTAATGGCATCAGTCGGCCAACTGTGGCGAGAGGCTACTTCTATTAATTTTCTTTATGTTAGGCCTATTTGCTGAGTATAGTAAGCATACGGTTTGAGAGAAACTTCCTGAGAGGTGACGTCTAGGCTAGATTTATAATTGCCTGGGCTGCAGGGAAATTAAAATACGGAGGGCCCTTTCGGCCGGAAACAAATTTAGGTTATGAAAATTCTCTTTTGTTTGGCATTATTTCTTTTAATAACGAACCATACCAACCAACTCAGAGAAGCAAATATCTCAATAAAATCTGCGGGTTCTATTTCTGTCTAGTGAAGGCCCTGGGTCGCTCCCGCCTTAAACCTGACCCAGGGTGACTTTATGTAGGTGATTCATGAATGTGCTGTAATACGTGATCACCGTGCCGTAAACATTCCCCTGCGAAATCCTTGGCGTATTTTTGCTTTTAACAAAAGGTTCACATGCCGATACAGATGTGAAAGTATCCATGTTTGAAGAGAAAACAAATATTTAAAGTGCGAGTTTTTATATATCACTTTAGAATTTGGATTTATTGAAACTTCAAATTGCAGCCGAACCTATCTATGGCTCTACAGCCCTCTGTTGGACCTTGGTCGATTTTTCAGTTTCTTGATATTTTACACAGCCGGTAAGACTCCTTGGACGGGGGATCAGCCCATCGCAAGGCCGCTACCTGCACACAGGACAGCACAAACAGAGAAACGCACACAGACATCCATGCCTTGAGTGGGAGTCGAACCCACGATCCCAGTGTTTGAGCGGGCGGACGACAGTTCAAGTCTTAGACTGCGCGGCCACCGTGATCGGCAGTCGAACCTATTAACGCTGATGCTACTACGCGAAATGATAAGCTGCGAACTACATTCTTATCACTATGTGGAACCGTCCTCATGTAAGTGACTATAGAGTGATTCGGTGCTTGAACTTGTGAACACATAGCTACAGGAAAATTTCATTTGTAGTTACGTTCATCCGCAGAGAGAGACCATTCGTGCAACGAAAACATAAACCTCAATTGGAGAGTTCTATCTTCTGGGATATAACGCCGTGTAGCCCGTTAAAAGTCAACCGACGTTTCGAAGGAACACACTTTCTGCCTACTCCATGCTGGTTTCTTACTTTAATTACTCTTCAACCGTGAAGCGACATGCGAGGACCTCAGATCCTACATATATCTCATTTCATACTCTCAAAGAGGGGAGCCTGGCCTCCATTTACACGACGTGAATGTAGGGCAGTTACATGCGTCTGTTGGAGCTGCACTTACGAAAAAAAGAAGTTTTACTTCTCAGAAAGTGGGTACAGGAGTTTTTTTTTCCTAAAATATTACTATCGATTAAAATATTGAATTCTGTAATGGCGTCGTGTCTAAAGTCAAACGCAGAATCGGATTATTCGTGGGTTTCCATCTGCATTATCCCGGATAACCAACAGCTGTCTGTAGTAAACCTGTGTGTCACCCGGAACACGTGAGAACCCAGCAGCACCCACCAACTGCTGTTTCTTCTTGCCCCAGCAGATGATTCTCATAAAATCTGATTATAAATTAGACTCCATCTCCTCCCTTCATGGACTCCACACGAGTGAATGTTCCGTAGGAGAATTCAAACAACGTTATCTTCTCGAGTGGAATACGTGTAATCATTTCACGCTAGATGAAAACCAGTCAATCCGATCTAAAATATTTCAGACATCATCTTCTACACAAGAGGCCCTTCGTGGCTTTCCTCAGCCCCTCCGTAACAATTCTGCGCATCCTTCCCCGCATTGTCCACTATCCTATCACAAGACGCTACAGGCTGGCAGTGTGAGATGCTCTTAACGTGATTATAAACTCCGTGAATTTAGTCCGCAAGCGAGCTATACCGACCGAGCGACCGCCGCTTGTCGGCGAAGTTAGTGCCAACTTTTGCGGATAGAGGGTGTCACGTGGTCAGTGCAACGAATCCCCACGACAGTTAATTTCGGTTTTCTAGACCGGAGCCGCTATTTACTTGAAACAGCTTCTCAATTATCATGACGAGGCTGAGTGGACCCCGTTCCAGACCCAATACTTCTCAGAAAATCTGGTATCACCGGGAACCCGGACCTCTGGACCTGTAGCCAGGAACGCTGACCACTAGACCACAGAGGCGGTTGTTAACGTGGTTACAGTAAACAAAACATATCTTGCGTCACCACTGCGATGTTTACGCATGTACTGTCACATGCCTCTGTACTATAACTGGTAATTTGTTTCAGTCTAACGTATTTTCTCTCAAAGAATATCCTTTTAAGGAAGCGTCCCTTTCCTAAAACGAAATTTTTGCGTAACACAATAAAGTCGGAGTTACTTGGCGAATACACTTTAATCTTACCAACAAACAAGATGATTGCTGGGTAGTCGTGTAGTTTTGCAGCGTACCTCTCTGTCAGGATGTTAACGAGCTTTGGTCGCCATGGAAAGTTCTGTAACAGAGAAAATAAAACTGGATGTTCAATTTATATTCATTTCAACTCCACACGGAAAAAGAATGGCAATTATAAACAGCACGCAAAAACAGCCAACTTAAAGAAAATGTAGGTGACTTCATGTTACCGCCATCTGCACCCGTTTTCCTTACCGGCTTCTACGCTCAAAGTGATTCATATCCATTCATTCATTCATCTGTAATCTGTCAGACGACAGGTCCACAGTCTCTTCCAAAACAGTTCCTCCACTTGATGCGATCTAGAGCTTTCTCCTTCAAATGAAAATATCCTCTTCTGTCCCCAAGGTCATCCAGCATCTTCTTACGTCTTCTTCCTCGTCTTCTGGTCAATTCTATCCGCCCCTCTATCTTTCCTTCAATAACTTCTTTTAGAAGGCAGTTACTGCGTAAGATATGACCAATCCAATTAGCCTTCCGTTTTCTTATTTCGTGTAGGATATTCCTCTCCTCACCGACTCTAAATAACACTTCTTCATATCTCACATAATCGGTCCAACTGATCTTCTCCATCCTTCTCCAACACCACATTTCGAAGCTTTCCAGATGTTTCTGATCTACTGGCCTAGGTGTCCAAGTTTCAGCCCCATACAAAGCCATGCTCCAAACGTAGCATTTCACTAGTTTCTTTGGTAAAGTTCAACATATTCAAGGAGCAGAGTCCTACTTGAGAAACTGGTAGTCGCTCAGTTGATCAAGAGCTGAATCCAGGGGTTCATTATCACCCCAATAAGACCCGAGCCCCGGACACAGTAAGTTCACTACGCCGTCGGTTTGTGCAACGAAACTTTCACAGCTTTCTCCTTATTAGAACAATCGGAAGTAACCTAATTCAGGGCCGTGCCATAGCTCAAGCGGTTAGTCGCTGGCTTCCCACGGCGGCGGCCCGAGTTCGATCCCGGGTCTGGTCAAGTGGGATTCGTGGTGGACAAAATGGCGCTGGAGCAGGTTATCTCAGAGTACTTCGGTTTCCCCTGCCAATCTTCATTCCACCAATTGCTCCACAATCGCCCTCACCTATCATCTGGGGCTGGTACAATAGGCCAGAAGTGGCCGCAGTACAAGGGACTTAGTCCCACCCCACTAGCAATAAAAGAAAAACTAACTTCATAGCCATAGATGAGCCCTTCTTGTGAAGCTGCCAGTTCTGCAGCTACTCAAAAACTTCCCAGCATTTTATGGAACCCGAAGGTTCATCGCCGTGTTCAAAGGAGCCCTCCACTGGTCCCTATCCTAAGCCAGATCAATCCAGTCCACACCATTCCATCCTATCTCTCCACAATCCTTTTTAATATTATCCGCCCACCTATGTCTTTGTCTTCCTAGCGGTCTCTTTCCTTCTGGCTTCCCCACCAATATCCTATATGCACCCCCCCCTCGATATTCTCTCTTGCTGAATATGAAAATCTATAAAACTTGCAAGAATTTGATTATGTATATATTCCAGCTGTTTTTATAATGTTCATTCTTTATCGTAATTTGTTGTTGTAAAATTTATATTTCATTTAACGTAACTGTCTATGCTGTGAAAAATGGTTAGCAAAATAATTGCAAGTATGTTTTTTCCTATTCCAGTAGTTTTCAAAATACTGGATTTATCTATATATCAAATGTATTTAAGTTTAACTATAAAAATTAATTGCATTCCCCAGATAAAACATGTACATAAATTCTTTCTAGGCTCTTTTCTGGAGCATGTCCTCTATGAACTGTGAACATTTAATCAAGACTAAATATTTACTATAAAAGCAGCAGTCAGCAAGCAAAAAATAATATTTCCGGAAAATTGGGCGTAAGATCCATTTAATATTGAGAGCCGGAACAGCTCAGTCAGTATAATGTCTACGTTAGATGACCAAGGAATCGGGGTTCGGTAATTGCATGCGCAAGAGATTTCTCTCTCCTCTGGGGCCCACCCGGCCTACTTTTCGTTGCCTACCGAGGGCTCTTCCCTCTGCTTTATCATCCACAATATGCGTATAGACCCGTTACTAAGCGGTGAGTGTGTAAACAGCGGCCGTTGCTAGGTGACGCCCACAACAATAGAACAATGGTGTTTTCGATGTGTCTGGATAATAAGTTGCACCTAAGACGGAAATATATGTTTAATAAATGATATATTAAGGCAAAAGGATTCTAAAATACAATATTAGGAAAATATTGGGTCCATCCGTTCTTCCGTAACAATTTAAATGCAGGTGCTTATATTGTTTCGAAATAACTTAACCATGATCCAGACTCCTTCCTCTCATGAGAAATTCTCTCCCAAGCCAAATCTATTTTGTCCCGCCTAGCATAGTTTGCGTGGCACTTGTCATATGTACCATGCTCCTGCTCAGTTAAAACAACAAAACAAACTCCATGGCCTGTAGTGCGCGAGCGAACTATACCGGCCGAGCGACCGTCACTTGTCGGCGAAGTTAGTTCCAACTTTTGCGGATAGAGGTTGTCGCGTGGTCAGCGCAACGGATACCAACGGCCGTTAATCTCGGTTTTCTACACCGGAACCGCTATTTTCATGAAATAGCTCAATTGTCCTCACGAGGCTGAGTGGACCCCGTTCCAGACCCACTACTTCTCAGAAAATCTGGTAGCGCCCGTCCTGCTCAGTTAACTGCACAAAAACAAAATTAGCAGCTTCATCAACATTTCATAACACCCAAAGAAGCAAATGAATCACCGGAGCACGTTAGAACAGCGGAAACTTGGAAACTACGCTGCGACGTAACTGTGAGAAGCTGGCCCGCTCAGTTACCCGGGAGTTGCCTTGCCGTCTCCTTCAATGTGCGCTGCTCAGTTCCGTTTCACATGTGATAACGATTCTCGGAAGTTCGGGTTGCGTTGAGGTTGCCAGTTTCCTTGGTGTGCCCTCACCCTATGTGCCCGGTAAATCCAATTACCAGTCCAAACCCCGTCTATAGTCACACCAAAACTTGGCATTATTTATATTTCGACCGATCCTCAGAATAGCTGCACAACCGGCGGCTTCTCAAGAGGGCTCATCTCCATGGAGTTCGTTAGTTGTGATTATCAGATTAAACCGCGATTATTTCCCTAAACAGTTTGGCCCGATTGGTCTTTGTAATGGAGACGCAGTTGTTTCCTGTGAAGCAGAACCTGGATTTTTTAATTTTAGAAAAGATTAGTGCTTCAGAAGGTTAAAACAGATTCGAATATGCAAGCTTACGAGTCAGATATAGTCATAGCTTTATATCACGGAATTTGGCTATTAACTTGCGATGTTGCCGTTAGTAACTTCCAGAATACTCCTGTGTTTGTCGACTACCGCACTGAGGCACTCCCAGTCAGAGCTGCAAAATGTTGCAGTCGCCTAAAATAACACGTTTCTGCGAGATAATTTAGTAAGAGTAAATTTCTTACCTCGCTGGTTGTTGATTACGTCATTATGTTCACCTCACAGTGCACGCAGTCCGACAAGGACACCCGTATATATGAAAAAGGGGTTCTCAAACACAGTATCGCAATGTGTGAGCCATAAGTCCCTGTTAGGAATCTCTCAGTAGAAATCAAATTGACTCAACATCTCTGGTTTTCACCGCAGTCCATACTGACTCTAATTGGCTCAATATTGCACAGGGTAAAGGTAAAAGGAAGGTTATCCCTGGGTAATTAATTAAGCGCCACGCCATTAAAGTGTATGGGGAAGTTGAGGTACAGCTCCACCACTCTCAACCTCGGCACTAAGCAGAGATTAATGATTAGCTTCACACTCCTGCCGCTTCACCCCCGGGGGAAACAGCCACCGGAACCCATTGCACAGGAGGCTGGGTGGACCCCAGAACCGGTCTGGACGCTGTGGAGGTGAGAAAAATCTTTTGCCCTGCCAGCAATCGAAACCCCGACTCCTCGTTCATCCAACCTGTAGCCTAGTCGCTATACCGACTGAGCCACATCAGTACCGCACAGTGTATTTGGTAAAAATTATGTATATCTTCTTGGCCTCAATAAAAGGTAAAGTTATCCCTGTGCTTAACTAATTAAGCACTATGCCAGGAAGGCATATGGGGGAGTGGATGTATAGATTCACATTTTCTTGACCTCGACCCTAGTTGAAGGTGAGTGGTCAGCTTCACTCCCCAACCGCTTTACCCCCGGGGAAAGAGCCCCAGTACCCATCGGATAAGAGGCTGGATGGGCCCCAGAGCCGGTCTGGACGACGCGGAGAAGTGAAAATTCTTACCCCCACCGGGGCTTGAACTGCGACCCCTCACTCATCCAGCCCGTAGCCAGTCGCTATACCGACTCCTTTCTTGGCCTCAGTACGTCCTCTGAAATGCCAAAATGTTCGGAAGTAATTGATCGTGCGCTACTGCTGTGGCCGAAGAATTTCAGGCAGCAGTCCAGTCAGTGTAACTGTGCGCATAGTCGCGTCCTGGCGAAACACGGCAGAGATAAGGCGTGCCTTGGGGAGCCGTATTCAACCTGCCAACCAAAATCCTAGGGCAAAACCTGTTACTGTCCGAGTGACTCACCTCCCCTAGCGGATCCTCATTCACCTCGCCTCTTCCGTCCGCCGTGATGACGCTACCGTCTGCATCAAGTAGAACTAGCGTCGGGATGCCTTGGACGCCGAGCAGCGCCGCAAGTTCGCGACGCCTCTCTTCCTGTTCCCAGGGCACCGCTAACCACGGCATTGTGCTCAGGTATAGTGCAAACGAGTCCTCACTCCTGGGGGACACACAAATAGATCACTCCACACTGAAGGCTCTTGTTTGAAAAGCTGATTATACGAGTATTCAACTATTCTGACCAAGAAATTGTTCGCTTTTACGAGAACAGAAGTCCATCATAATGTTCACAGCAGCTTAATGTTGGATCGAATCATGAACCAGCTGAATCCAATCAACGATCCACTTTATGGTGGTTACATATTAACTGGTCTCCCAAGTACCTTTAAAATTTACCGCCATTCTGTAGGTCACACTAGTGCTTTCAACCTTAGTAGTTTATCTGTAATCAAACCTTCGAATTTTCCTCCAATAGGTCCATAAATCTAGGCTCTTAAGTTTTGTACAGAAAGTATGCAGAAAGACCGCAATAGTGACACGTACACAAGAGAACTATGATAGCCGCACAAAAGAATGCAACGTCAGCATTCCAGTCATGAGACAGAACTAAACATTGACGTGCATGGGAGCACGGTGAAGAAGTGAACAGTGCAGTGGTCTCCCCAAAATCAAAAAGAAAAATCACCTGATGATGGCCCATGTGAGGCCGAAACATGTCGTAAACTAGAAAAAGATACATGTAAAACTGGAGACATTTTAGAAATTTTGATAATCACCTTTAATATGTAAAATATACTTTTTAATGAATGTATAAGGGGTGGGCCTTCTTGGCCCTTGCACCGCGACCACAGTGATCCATTGTGCCTCAAAAAATATACGTTTAGTGTCCTATTGATATTTTAATGATTTTAACATCATAAAGTATTAAAATACATTTTTAATGAGTGACATATTCTTGATGTCTTTTATATTGCTGCATTATTGACATGTACTTTAATAATAAGGATAATGATAATACTATAATTCTATCTTCCCTCATTAAATTAAGAAACTAGGCTAAATGCGTTGTTTTGTGAGGGTGCGAAACTCCTGAAACTTACTCAGGAAAAGGGTCGAAACATGTAGCAATACCACCAAAAACGAATAAAACAAATGTCTACATAACAGAGCCTATTTTGTTTCCTTTTGATTGTTTGTTGTGCGACTGTCCCAAATGATACCTTTTCGTAAATAGCACACAACAGGATGCATACCATAAGGTCCTGTAATCTGTACGTAACAGCATTTCTGTTTTCGTAGAGGAAATAACCAAACAATGATGGAACCTCCTGAACACGATGCAAGGATTGAGTTATTGTGTTATGTTGCCGACATCTGTGCTATTTCCTGGGAAACGTGTACGTGAACACAGCGTATCTGCCAACATTTCCTTGTGCATGACAGGCCGTTCCGTTTAAAAGGCACTGGAATATCGCGTGCGGTGAAACCTCCAAGAATCATTTGGCCTTCGCCAGAAATAACTCGCAACGGGCTTAACTGTACGGAAAACGAATCTGTCTACAAGACACAAATATAGGGCTACACTAGGAAAGAGAAATGTAGACTCTGCCTCTAATCTAAAGGATTTTCCGTTACAGTATCTTGTCTTAATCCCACTTGCTTTAATAATTCTCTGACAATAATTTATCATGATATAAAGAAATCCCTTTTCAAAATCGAGTTTTACGTACGTCTAGAAGTTTCTCAGTTCGGGTGGAGGAAAGATGAGAAAACCAGCGGCACATGTCACTACCAGCAGAACACAGGTACACGCCAGACACTTCTGGAATCATTCACGCAGCCGGCAAATATTCTGGAATTATTATTATTATTATTCAGAATATTCGTATGTGAGATTTGAGGTTCTCACGGACATAACTGCAAAATTAGTGTCTTCTGGGATGAGAAAGCATGTACTCTTATAGATACTGTCACGTGTCCTGGTAACGCGACGAGAAATGAATGGGTTCCGGATTAGACGAAGCTGTTTATTGGATAACCCGTTTACAACTGCAATTATAAGCACTCAGAAATCACGTCTTCCAGGAGATGCCACGTGGCTAGTCTGTCGTCTTCTGGTTCTTAGCTGAGCTGGTCTCTTCTGCTCCTTTCGCCTCTGCTCTCCAAGTCACATCCCGACTGACGGTCAGTCAGTCTGTCTATCACATAGTTGTGATTCGCTTCTGTTCTCAAGTTAAAGTCAAAGTCACATTGCGACTGACGGTCGGTCAGTCAGTCAGTCAGTCAGTCAGTCAGTCAGTCAGTCAGTCAGTCAGTCAGTCAGTCAGTCAGTCAGTCAGTCAGTCAGTCAGTCAGTCAGTAAGTCTTGGTGTCGAGGCCCATCTAGGGCTCATGACCAAATAATTATTACCGTTTGACAGTTACGGTCTTGTTTCTGTGGGGCGCCCTCTCTGACGAGAGGACGAGTCTGTCTCTTGTATATGCTGCTGGCCTTTGCCAGCGTAGTCTGTCTCGGGTCTGAGTCCCTTGGGACTCGCGACCATATTTTACTGTCTCAGATTTGAGACTTCCCTTTTCGTCGCCTCCTACGACACACAGGGTCACGGTGGAGGTATTCGACCCCGCCTCCACATGGGGAGGTTCTGTTCTCGTCTCCGCTCTGATCTCTTTTATTCTACCGTCGGACGGACTAGAAGACACCTTCTTCAAGGGTTCCGTTTCACGTGTTCTATGCCTCGCGGAAACTGCACTAGCACTGCTTTCATTTCCGTGGTAACGTCTGTTTTGTATGCGTTGTCACGTTAACTTGTTTCATGGTCACCCCCGACAACGATACGGAACCGTTGATACCGAGCCGTTGCCTAACAATGACAGCCCCAGCCGTCAACTTCTATTCGCTGGTTTGTGCACGTCTGTGAACAGTAGCACAGCTTCGGTCACCTTTTCTATCTTCCTTTAGACTACTGGTTTCTTTAATTAGCGTTTGAATTCCAACATAATTACTATTTCGTAGCCTACAAGTATCCCTCGAGTTAAGCAATTTCGAATTACGCGAATTTCACGTTAAGACGATCTCATGCAAATTTATAAAATTTAATATTTGGGGGGGGGGGCAAACTAAAGCTGATTAAATTAACTCTCTAAAAGAAAAAGAATTTGAATGGTAAATTGCTAGAATGAATGGGAATAAAATTAAATGAATGAAATGCCTGAATCCGAGTTGCGTTATAAGTGCTTGGAAGGGATCTGTCGCGTAATTCGGAAATCTATACATACATATACATATTCTGTAGACTCACCTTTGCTATCGGCAAACACGGCGACTAGGCAACAAGGAAGCGAGACGTTTCCCGTTGTCCGGCTGAGGGTTTATAAGAGAAGTGCAATGCCTACGAGGCCAGTTGAATTGTAGTAGTCACCGAGTTCAGTTGTAACGAGTGAATCGTGATAGTGTGAAGAGATCTGTGCGTAGGGTTCTAAAGTATGTAAACCCGTAACAGTGTATACTTAACTGTAGCCAAGACTTATAGGTTATTAAATAAACCAATTAAGAATCCGAACGGCGTCTTCAGTAACTAAACACGTTACAATATATACGCAGGCCTTTTTGTATTAACCAAGAACACTGAACCACTCAATATTCTCACCAAAATTCGCTGTAAGTTAATTAAACTTTTGCATTTAAATAAACGTATTTCCCCCCGTAAAGTGATGAGTTATGCGTACTAACTTATACAAACTGCACTACACACAGCCACAAATAATGCTGAAAATACAGGCACTGTTCCAAGCTGCATATGAAACTATATTTTATTACCACTGTTTCAACGAGTCCTGTCACAGATCTGATATGTGAATCAAGCGGACACAAATCACGCCTGATTTTTTCACTTATATTCAGATTTCTGGCCATCCACAGATCCCCTCACACTTCCATGCGCCATTGCACTGATCATCTCTGGTACAATGCATATATTTCTCATCATCTGTGACGCCTCTGACGTAACACCATGCATTCCAGTATCTACCACATTCTTTCCTACAGAAACCTTTATTACAATCAAATTTACTACCATAACCGTCAATAATAATCAGTAATAGAATCATCACAGAGGAAACGCGGAGTAATTTCATTTCTGTCCCGTCTTCTTCGCAGTTCAACTTCTTGGGTGAATATAAACTGAACACAATCTCTGTCCACCCAAAAGGCATGGGACTAACTGCGCTGTGCGGCGTCTTCCAGTCTTCGGCTGATGAACATTAACTTAATGTGTTTATTTTTCCTCCAGACATTGGTAGATAAAATGACCACATTAATGGTTTGGATTTCACTTATCTAAGAAGATGAACTGGCATGTTATTCAAATTACATGACGCTAGAACTATCGGATGCCAGATCAGAGCTATCAGGTTGTCATTAACACTGTTTTTGTCTGTGCCGTTCAAACGGAAGTGATTATACATCGGTTAAAAATCTACTGCTTGTCAGATTACACCTGTAGCTTCTAATGGTTTCTTTAGTTAAGTAAAACCTGATCCAGGGAGTCTTACGGCATTGGCTGCTCAATCTATGAATCTGTGTTCGATTCCCGGAAGGGGAAAGAATATTCTCTCTATTTTGAATTGTTTCATTTTTGGTCCGTTACACTATCAATCACAAAGTCAATATTCTCTCTTCTTCACAGCGTTCAGACGGGCCCTGGGGCCCACCCAAGCTCCTACTGAATGCGAACCGGATGCTCTTTCCCAGGGGTTAAATCAGCTAGGGCGTGTAGCTGATCATTCACCTTCATCTAGCGTCCAAACCAAAGCGATGAGGTATAATTCAACTGTACCGTACTTCTTCATAACGTGACGCTTAATTAAGAACATGGACAATTTACTTTTTCTAGGAAAAAAGGTCCTCTTGGAGAGACGACCCCGGGGGGGAAAAAATGAATTTTGCGGTTCGTGTCAAAGTCAATGTAATCCCTCTCATAAAAGAAGTACGGTGAAACCTCACTAATTCGGATTTCACTAACATGGAATTCGCGATAATTCGAACTTGTGGGGGGGGGGGCATTACGAATTTAATGATCACACTGTCGCTACCTAATACGTTTTTAAGACTCATGTGGTAACTCACATTTTTACATTTTATGACAAGTAAATTTATTTTATGATATGCAATCTAAGCGGCAGAAGAATGCTGTATTTTCTAAAAAGACACGCCAAGTCCATTTTATAGCTTCCCTGCACATATTTTCAGCAGCACTTCTACAATTCGGACTTTCACTAATTTGGACATGGGTTCGCTTGCAATTAGTCCGAATTAATTAACCTTAATGTACTGTCATGTGATGGAGTGACCATAGACAGGGTTTGGATTGACGATGGGATTTATTGGACTCTTCGATACACCGCATGACTACACTTTACAGTACACTGTTACACACGCACACTAGTGTCCACAGTCACGTCTTTACTAGCCGTTGCTCGGTTGCGGCTTCAACGGCCATTTTCCCTTTCCTCTGGGTTCCGACCTGGCCCGGTCTCACCTACCAGTTTCTCGTAGCAAGAGCTCTGCTCACAACGACTGAACCGCAGAAGTTCACTGACTAACTCACTCACTCACTCACTCACTCATCAACCAACTAACCCAACTCAACTCATTCCTCAGTTCAGTAAATTGCTGCAGGTCCTCGCCAGCACAGTCGTTCTTGGTACCAGGCCCCGATGGGACCCATGACCATAGTTTTTATCTTTCCAGACTTTTACATGTTTAGAAATGGGGCCCCTTCTTCGAGGAGAAGAGGGTCTGACTACTGCCGGTCACTCACCCTCTAATGGGGAGTAACTATGCTGGCTCTCACTCTCTCACACATTCATACCTCAACTCTCACTAACTGTCCTGCTTATAGGATATCGGCGCGGATCGCGTAGAAAACACCGTTTCTCTGTTGCTGTGCCATTGTTGCGTTCGTGTCTGTTAGAATTCCCATTATTGTTGTACTGCATTGCCGTGGAAACATGACTGTTTTCAGAACCGTTGCCTAGCAATGGGTCCACACGCCACGGTATTTTATGGCAACCATGACAACGACGTATATTCTGAGAGTCACAAAAACGACGTCTGTGTGAGTCCAAGGAACTAGCGACGTTAAATGTAAGCAACAATCGCGAGCAACAACAATTGTTCGCCAAACTGCAGTAGCGATTTTTCTGTATGGGCAAGCTACGACTGAAGATCAGTTGGTCGGGGTGCATGGGGAAACCCACCCCCTCCAATAATGAATGAAGTTACGATTGGAGATAGCCAGAAGAGTGCTGATAAACGTAAAATAAGAATGAATGAAGAACAGAAGAAGATTAATGACAGAAAGTAAAGTATTGATATAAGGAGAAGAAAGAAAACTAAAATAAAAAGAATGAAACAACTTGCGGCATGTGGTTATTTTGTCAAGTTTAGTGCCTTACTGTGCATGTAACTGTCGTTGCACAATTGCTCAAGGCATTGAGGTTGGGTAGTCTTACCGAAATTTGTTTACAGCAGTTCTTTATGTTGGTATTATCTAAATTACATCACTCCAGCATCACTGGAAATCAAGTATGGCCTTTCAAGATACCATCTGAATTAACATACTGTCACGTGTCCTGGTAACGCGACGAGAAATGAATGGGTTCCGGATTAGACGAAGCCGTTTACAACTGCAATTACAATCACTCAGAAATCACGTCTTCCAGGAGATGCCACGTGGCTAGTCTGTCGTCTTCTGGTTCTTATCTGAGCTGGTTTCTTTTGCTCTCGGCTCTGCTCCTTTCCCCTCTGTTCTGTTCTCCGCTCCGGTCTCGTCCAAGTCCAAGTCACACTGCGACTGACACTTGTTTTTGTGGGGCGCCCTCTCTGACGAGAGGACGGGTCTGCCTTTTGTATATACTGCTGGCCCTTGCCAGTGCAGTCTTTCTAGGGTCTGAGTCCCTTGGGACTCGAGACCATATCTTACTGTCTCAGATTTGAGACTTCCCTTTTCGTCGCCTCTTACGACTCGCAGGGTCACGGTGGAGGTACTCGGCCCCGCCTCCACACGGGCCTCCGGTCTGGTCTGGTCTGGTCTCTTNTGTTTTCAGCGCTCGTGTGACATTAGCCTTATAGTCTATAGTCGGGCGGACTAGAAGACACCCTCTTCAGCGGTTCCGTTTCACGTGTTCTGTGCACCGGTAGCTAGTCCATTCGTTGCCGTATGAACCCGTTTCATCGTCACCCCGATAACGATATGGAACCGTGGCTACCGAGCCGTTGCCTAGCAATGGACTCAGATATTCTGACTCTTAGGCGACACGCCACTATATTTTATTACTCTTATCGCAACAGAAGTGATTATGTGTACGTTAGGACTTCACTGTTTGTCAAGCTGCACATATGTCCCCTAATGATCTTTCCAGTTAAGTGAAACCTATTCATCTAGTACACACACATATATATATATATGTCGAGTAATGTTACGAGACATCCATCATAGGCGATAGAAACGGCGACCAGGGGAGGTGGCAATTATTTTTAATTGAATGCTGGATGCGGCTCTTCTGACGTATCCGTGAACCAGGGGGCGTTTCGGAGGAAATATTGTCAGATTAGCTAACTTCATAGAGAAGAATCGTTCTGGAGAATCTAGCAGTCTCTCAGCTAGTCAAGAAATCGTCCACCTGCTATGTAGTTGCAGCCTGTAATTGATTTTACAAGGCTGTTACTTAGAACATATAGCGTGATGAATGAGCACCTGGAAACGTTGTAGGGTCCGTGGAGGAGCGCACGCGGTTTACACATCTACCCTTAGCGAGAACCCTGACGTACCGACAGGCCGGCCGGCTAGCTAGCTAAGTCGAGCTGAGTTCTTCCTGAAAAGTAACCAGTCGTTCAGCTACGCAAGAACTTCCCAAAATTTTATGGAACCCGAAGGTTCATTACCGTGTTCACAGGAGCCAACCTCTGGTTTCTATCTTGAGTCAGATGAATTCAATCCGTACCCCATCCTATTTCTCTAAGATCCGTTTTAATATTATTCTCCCAACTACATCTAGGTCTTTCTACTGTAGTCTTTCCTTCTGTCTTTTCCACCAAAACCCTGTGTAATCCTCTTCTCTCCCATTCCTGCTACACACCCTGCCCATATCATCTTTCTTGACTTTCTCATTCTAATTGTACTTGAAGAAGAGTACAAGTTATGAAGCGCTTCATTATGCAATTCTCTCCACTCTCCCATTATTTCATCCATCTTGGATCCAAATATTCTAATCATTACCCTGTTCGCAAACACCCTCAGTCTTTGTTGCTCCCTTAATGTCAGAGACCAAGTTTCATACCCATACAAAACTGATGGCAAAATTATAATTTTGGCCCTCAAGAACATGTGTGCTGAATGTCGTAATTACAGTTATGGTTGCTTGCTGCAAAAATGCATATAAGTTTTATAAGCTCCGCTTATGTTAAGTGACGCATCGTGTTCGCGTCGTCAGACTTTCTTTCTTTCTTTCTACCTTTTGTGCCCTAAATTCACCGAGCATGTTATAAATAAATCCCAAAGAGACTGATTTATACTCAGATTGCCAATTTTCACGTCTACTGATCTTTCATTATTACATTATGTCTCGAGTTTCGTTTCCAATCGCCTGCTTTCTTATATGCGGGGATAAGAATGGCCAGTCGATAAAGCGTACAGATGCATTTTAAGGGAGAGGAGGGCAGAAGAGGGAGAGAATAGGGGAAATAGGAGAATGATAAATTGAAGGTTAGTAAAAACAACTTTTACTGCTAAAGTTGGAGCAATAGCGGCTTCTGTTCCCATGGCAACATTCCGCTC
>NW_019723925.1:1452-48372 GCF_002891405.2 Cryptotermes secundus | reverse complement strand
CCCATGAACATTACAGATCACATCAACGCGCAATAATGGCATATGTGCCATTAATATACAACCCCACCCTTCTGAGGCCTGCTGCATCGTTCGCTTACACTAGAAAGGTCCATGGATCGAACCCTGAAGTCTTACTGTTGTGGTTTTGCCTATTTTACTCATAAGCAAATAATATTTTCTATTAGCATTACTTATTTCACTGTGTAATCTGGTAGATCATTATCAACGTTTCGGAGGAACCTGCTGCCACCACCTTCAGGATATAACGCCTGTTCTACTCTGATGATGGAAGAAACACGTTAACTAAACGGAAGGCTACACGGCGGTGGCAATATTCATAGTCACCGCCATGACTGCCTCACAGTTCACAGTTTCTGTAGCGTTAGTAAAGAATATTTTGAACATGTCCAACAAGATATTACAGGCGTCTCAAAACATAGCGCTAGGGAGGAATGGGTTACGGGAAGTAGAAGCTTCACCATCCTTAACCTCAGCACTAGATGAAGATGAGTCGTCAG
Source organism: Cryptotermes secundus (assembly GCF_002891405.2). Classification (NCBI taxonomy): domain Eukaryota; kingdom Metazoa; phylum Arthropoda; class Insecta; order Blattodea; family Kalotermitidae; genus Cryptotermes; species Cryptotermes secundus. Next base: position 47,854 of record NW_019723925.1, on the reverse strand, counting down.
CTTCGCGCCCCGGTCACTTTATCCCCAGGGAAATAGCCCACAGTACCCATTATATAGGAGCTGGGTGAGGTCCATAGCTGGTCTGGAAACTATGTAGAAGAGAAAATCGAACCCCGTCCCTCGAGCCTGTAGCCCGTCGCTATACTGAGCTATCCCGGCTCAGCCAGACACTGCCAGTAGCTAGACTACACGGCATCGGATGGTTTGGAAGGAAGCGATCGTAGCGTAACTGGAGGAACTAGGGAAAATCATGAGAACCCTTCGTCAGGATGGCTGCTGCCCAGTTTGAGATTCGGATCCAGAACCTCCCGATTACAAGTCTAGAGTGTTACCGCTACGCCAACCCGCTCGGTATACCACTGTTATAAGATCTGTTTTAATGTTCTCTAGCTTTCCCAAACAGTCTCTTTCCATTAGAATTTCTGACCAATATTCGTATGCTTTTAGCATGTCCCTATCCGTGCTACATGTCCTGTTTTAATGTTCTCTAGGTTTCCCAAACAGGCTCTTTCCTTCAGAACTTCTGATCAATATTCGTATGCCTTTAGCATGTCCCTATCCGTGCTACATGTCCAGCGCATGCTGGTCTCTAATGACGCGCACACATTACGTACAGGCCTCTACTATTTAAATGGAGCCATAAGACTGTTTTTACTCTCCCTGCAATTTATCTGTTTCCTCCACCTCGACTGCTCCTGAAGTGTCAATACAAGTGAAGGGGGAGCTACCCTTTAGAACCGTTTACCCTACGCAGGGGACACAGCGCTGACAGCTGCGCAGGTGTTGAAGCCGTACCCGCTGATACAGATGCAATGAGTGTGATAAGAGCACCCCAACACTTATTCATATGCATATTTTTTTTGTAGCTACATCGTAACTCAATCTGAGTTACATGCCTTGATCTCTACAGTGTGAATAAAAACTGACACTTCGCTCTAAATTGAATGTATTTTTGGAATATTTAATATACGTGAATGATAAGCCGTGCCATAGCTCAGGCGGTTACTAGCCGGTTTTCCGGGTTCGAGCCCAGGTCAGGTCAAGTGGGATTTGTGGTGGACAAAGTGGCACCGGAGCAGGTTTTCTCCGAGTACTTAGGTTTCCCCTGCCAATTTTCATTCCACCTACTTCTCCACACTCATCATCCATCATCCGGGTTTGGTAGAGTAGGCCAATTAGTGGCCGACGTACCTAGTGAACCCAGTCTCACCCCTAACGGCTGACAACCTTATCGCCATCTGTGAGCGGACTGTCTAGAAAATGTGGGAGCCTCGACGTCTCACAATCCTATGGACCTCCGCGGTCTGTTACAGGGATAGTTTTACCTTACCTTTTATGGTAGGATGATAGTTATATGGCGAGTTAGAAGGGATTTGGAAGGAAGGATTTTCCTCTGTTCCTTCAAGTAATACTGTGTACTGCTTTAAAGTAGGCGCCGACAGATTCCTTTCACATCCTTCACAGTAAACATTAAATTAATTAAGCAGCACGCCACGAAAACGTGGGGGAGTGGAGGTATAACACCACACATTCTTAACCTCTGCATCTGATAGAGGTAACTAACCGGTCACGTTCATGCCATGCCTGCTTTACCCCCCTTCACCCACTGAGCAAGAGACAGGATGAGCCTCAGAAGCGGTATGAATGCAGTGGAGATAAGAGAAATCTCCGCTGCCGGCCTTCCAGAGCTCAGCCTAGTCGCTATATCAACTGAGCTCAAAACTGCCCATCCGTTCGAAGCGACATAATTCATTTCGGTCGGTATCGCACTAGGATGCCATGGCGTCCAGCTGCCAGAATACTCGCATGGACGTCAACGGACTGGCCTCAGACTGTCATGTGATGTTGATTTGGCCTTTACCTTCGTGGCAGCGATGCCAGCAGCAGTAGCATGTGGCATCTTGGTTGGCAGCGATGCCAGCAGCAGTAGCATGTGGCATCTTGGTTGGCAGCGATGCCAGCAGCAGTAGCATGTGGCATCTTGGTTGGCAGCGATGCCAGCAGCAGTAGCATGTGGCATCTTGGTTGGCAGCGATGCCAGCAGCAGTAGCATGTGGCATCTTGGTTGGCAGCGATGCCAGCAGCAGTAGCATGTGGCATCTTGGTTGGCAGCGATGCCAGCAGCAGTAGCATGTGGCATCTTGGTTGGCAGCGATGCCAGCAGCAGTAGCATGTGGCATCTTGGTTGGCAGCGATGCCAGCAGCAGTAGCATGTGGCATCTTGGTTGGCAGCGATGCCAGCAGCAGTAGCATGTGGCATCTTGGTTGGCAGCGATGCCAGCAGCAGTAGCATGTGGCATCTTGGTTGGCAGCGATGCCAGNATTCCTCTGCTCACTGACTCTAATTAACACTTCTTCTTCTCACATAATCGGTCCAACTGATCTTCTCCATCCTTCTCCAACACCACATTTCGAAACTTTCCAGATGTTTCTGATCTACTGCCCTAAGTGTCCAAGTTTCAGCCCCATACAAAGCGATGTCCCAAACGTAGCATGACTACTAAATTAATACAGTGAGTTTGGCCGAGATGCTGGCAGCTGCGCCATGGCCTCCCGTTGGCATCCTAGTGCGATACCGCCCTTAGTTTACATATAAATATTATAGAAACAAGCATACAAATGTACATATAGTATGTGACACAATTTAACAGGCAGTTAACTGCCGGAGGTTTTTGAACCTACCTTGGAAACTGGCATGGCTTTCGTTCTGTATCTCTCTGCAAACCTTGTGCCATTTTTGCTCTAATCGATATCCTACACAGTCAGGGTAATTTAAAAGCAGATGAGATATTTCGTAACACGTTTCCTGATTGGTCAAGGATGTATTTCTATTGGGTGATATATTATGGGATGGGATAACTCAGTCAGTAAAATGATTCAATACAGGCTAAACGACCAGGATTCGATTCTCCAGAGGCCCATAGGCTTTTCTGTTCGCCACCCAGTTTGGGCCTCATGCAGGTACCATGGATAAACGGATCGGGGCGTGTGGATGAAGGCACGCCGATCTGCGTAACATACGCCTTCAAGGCCTGACGGTTAAAAGGTAAAGCTGTTCCTGCGTTCAATTAATTAAGCACCAGGCCGTAAAGACGTATGGGAAATATACTTCACGCTATGATATTTTCAATACTCGAAAGCAAAAGAAAGCTTCCTGGTCCGTCATACTAGCACCAACACAGCGTAGCCTGAAATGGACAACGACAATAAAGGAGTCCTATTCTTCAAACAACGGAACAACGACGCGGTAGACACTCAACTTCCTTCAAAGAGAGGCAGTATAAAGGACACGAACCAAATTGGTTCTAGATTTTAACAAAAAAGTTTTTTAAACACTTTGCAAATAGACGAATTATAATGATTTATAATGTTTAATAAATTCATGCACATCGTAATAATTGTTAGAGGGTAATATTTTATATCTATGATATTGCAATAGTAATTTCTGTAAACCTCTATGGTCTAGTGGTCACAGTTCCTGGCTACAGATCCAGAGGTCTGGGTTCGACTCCCGGCGCTATAAGATTTTCTGAGAAGTAGTGGGTCTGGAACGGGGTCCACTCAGCCTCGTGAGGATAATTGTGGAGCTATTTCAAGGAAATAGCGGCTGCAGTCTAGAAACCCGAAATTAACGGCCGTGGGGATTCGTTGCGCTGACCACGCGACACTCTCTATCCGCTAAATTTGGCACTAACTTCGCCGACAAGCGGCGGTCGCTCGGTTGGTATAGTTCGTTTGCGGACTAAAACAACGGAGTTTTTTTATATTGATAAAGACCAATGACACTGCAATGGTGGTTTCGGAATGTATTGATAATGTTCTTCTGGAGACGGTCGCTCCGACCGAAACATGTAAAGGATGAAAGATTGAAGAACGCCACATCTATCAATCACACTGGACGGCATTAATAATCTTTCATACAAAACCATCTCATTTTATGCTATGGCGAAACCCGCAATAGATAACAATAAACCTAATTTCGCTTCCCTACGTACTCGTATATTTCCCTCTGAAGCGACTCGGTAATAATTTTTGAACAGAAGATGTCACGCACTTGGTTGAATGCAATTATAAGTACTAGGTCCGCTTCTTGCATCTCGCCTCTCCCAACTGCGAAAACTTTCCTGCGTTTAGAATTACAAGTTGTTTCAACTCCCCACGTAGAACCCCCACTGTGAAATCCGCATAACGGGAAAGTTAAACGTGTACTGTAACTCTGCTCCTCCAGCTTCAAGCTACCAGTGAAACTAACTTTGGCAGAAAGAATCACAGTCCTGATTAAGGCAGCAAAGTGTTTAAAGTATTTAGTAGCTCTTTACTTTTTTGTCCTTAATTTTTAAATACACTCCCTATCCAGTCTGTGAGCTGGGATAGCGTAGTCGGTATAGCGACTACCTACCGGATGGATGACCGAGGGTTCGGAGTTCGAATCCCGGTAGAGTCAGAGACCGGCTCTGGGGCCCACGCAGCCTCCTTATCCAGTGGATACCTCAGGTTCTTTCCCCGGGGGTAAAGCGGCAGGGGCGTGAAGCTGACCACTCACCTCCAGCTAGTGCCGAGGTCAAGAAAATGTGGATCTATACCTCCACTACCCCATACGCCTTCATGGCGAAGTGTTTGATTAGTTAAACACAGGGACAACCTTACCTTTTACCTACTCAGCCCACAGAATATTCGTGAGAATCTGTGCATTAGGGTTCGGCCTGAGTTTACGGGAGCAGCGTCTGAGTCTTTCATCTGAGTGCACGCTCGGAAAAGAAATCATCTTCGCTCTATACCGTATTTCCACCCAAAGTTCCTTACGTTACTAATTAACAGTGTACTAAAACAACCTGACAACTCAACACCCATCAATGGACACGAAACNATGAACACGAAACAAAACATGTTACATTCATTTCCCATCCTCATAATCGGTTTCTAGATAAACGTTTCAAAATATACGAGTATATTCACATAAACATTTTGTACGCATTTCGTGGATCCCCCTCCCGAGCCGCACGTCACGAGCTCCACCCAAAGAGCCCCACTGTTCTGTAACAGCAGTAACTAACTTCTATAACCCATCACGTTTCTCGTTATGTACTGGAACTATAACGTATTATTGCTGTGGTCAATAATTTGAAATTTTTGTGAAAAAAAATTATAGCCTGCCAGTTACATACTGCAGGCCTGCTGTAAAGTTTGCCCTACGAAACTGTGGAATTAGGAGGATATTTTGAAACGCGTTACTGAATTTAAAATTTTTGACCCCATATATGTATTACAGGACCTTCATGATTTGCAGTATTAACCAAACATTACTTCCACGAACAAATCAAGAGGAATGAATTTACGGGACATGCAGCACAAATGCGGAATATGAGTTTCAGATGGCCAGCCCGAACTGAAAAGGTCGCTTGGGAAAACTAGGCATAAGGAGGGTGGGGGAGAGAGAATAATATTAAAATTGATCTTAAATAAACTGGGCTTGAAAATTTGGACCGAATTCAACCGGTTCGATGGCTCTTGTGCACGCTGTAATGAGACTTCCGAAGACTTTGTACAGTGCAGTAGTTCATTATTCTGCTGTTGCAGGTCTAGAAAACCTAGATTAACGGCAGTGGGAATTCGTTGCGCTGACCACGCGACACCCTCTATCCGCTACAGTTGTCACTAACTTCGCCGACAAGCGGCGGTCGCTCGGTCGGTATAGTTCCCTTGAAAACTACAGGCCACGAAGTTTGTTTGTTTGCTGTGTAGTCTGAGGGCAAAGGTTCCTCTGCATTACATTTGACTTCATTTCATTTATTAACTCTGCTGGTGTGAAATCAAAATTACAGGAATTAGCATGATTTAAAAATTGCTGTTTTTGTAATGGACCCGAGCTTTGTAATTAAGTGTTATCAGTAATGCTTTATCGTCATTACAACGTAAATAACGACACTCGATGAAATTAACGCCCCCGTGGAATATGCAATCCAACCACCATCACCGTGTGTACGGTATAATTACGATGCTGAATCTACAGTTAGGACCCGTAATAATGCGGGAATTTATGCGGATGTGTTTATAAAGTTTTAAATTTGTGCACAGGATAAGAGCTCAACCACGCATTAATAAAATTTTCTCATGAACTGTATATTAATTTTATAGCTTGCGATAAAAGGCTCGTTTCTTTTAATAAGCTTAGTTTAATGCAATGGAATGAGGCGAAGATAGTGAGAAAAAGGAAGCCCTGCTTATAATTCACCGCAATTTCGACTGCGAGTTTCTCGAGAAATAGTCCACATCTTTTGCCTTTCCATATGCTAAGACATCTACGTAAGAGCTGAGGTTTTCACGGCGGTGACTATGAAGAATGCCGTCTTCTGGAATGTAGCGCCGTGTAGATATTGTGTTAACCGACGTCTCGGAGGAACGTATCGCCTCAGTATTCAGGGTAGAAAAATCCGCGAGCGAAGAACCAGCTTGAGCAGGTGTCTGCCATTGTGTGACTTTATATGTTTGGATTTGTACTGTGTGCACCCTGTTTATTGTATGTACTTTGTTTTGTAGTGTTCCCTTTATGTATAGTCTTTCTTTGTCTGTACCAGTGTAAGATCTGCTGCCAATTTATTGTTCAAGTGACGAAGTTGGTACATTTTACCGAGTATATCGAAAATTCCACCGTCAACATCAATGCACTTTGCAACTCGTGTGAGGACAGGGCGTGTTGCTCGCGTGTACAGTGCGCAGTGAAACAGATCTATCTCGGAAACCGTTCATAATAAGACACATGTATATATAAACTATTTTGCTTAGAATGACCGATACTATGACCTCCCAGAATATTGATCTTTCCTTCTGGAACACCCTGTATTCACTTCGACCCTCAAGACAGAGGCAGCACATGCCTCCGAAGCCTATGTAGGACTTCCTACGTCGATAGCAATCCACCGTGGAACATTTTTACTGATATTTATACCACGTTTCCATCTTTTGGCCGTGGGGATCCGTTGCTCTGATTACGTGACACCCTCTATCCGCAAAAGTTGGCACTAACTTCGCCGAAAAGCGGCGGTCGCTTGGTCGATATAGTTCGTTTGAGGACTACAGGCCACGGAGTTTGTTTTGTTTCCATATTTTCTTTTATCATTCACACATGTTTGCCCGCCCACCTCCCCATTTTTTTACTTCGTATCATTCGACTCTCGGTCGAGGCACCAATTATCATGACAGAAATTCCGACGTTTTCTTCAGTCCCTCAAGGCGAATGCTTACGCCTTCATGGCGTAGTACTTAATTATTTAAGCACAGGGAAAACTTTATCTTTTACCATTTTGCGTCGTCCAGACCGGCTCTAGGGCCCACCCAGCCTCCTATCCAGTGGGTACCCGGGGCTCTTTCATCGGGAGTAAAGCGACCGGGACGTGAATCTGACCACTCACCTCCAGCTAGTGCCAAGGTCAAGAAAATGTGGATCTATACATCCACTCCCTCATACACCTTCATGGCGTAGTGCTTAATTAGTTAAGCACAGGGACAAGTTTACCTGTTTTACGTTTACGCAACGTCACCAACCGCTTCTAGTGTCAGTAATCCAATTTTACATCACTGTCAGTAGTTGATGCTGTACAGCGTCGAGAGATCTGATGATCAGTGCATGGTGATCTGGACATTTGGCCTAGCTAGATGCATTATCCAGGAATTTGTTGGTAGAGACAGAGAAACCACAAAAAAGGAAAACCTCTGTCANAAGCACCCATATCCCTGAGAGAAAGAACTCAAGCTCGAGCGACAGTCGTGGCAACTGTAAGTCGGCGGACGGCTGCAGTGCATGGTGATCTGGACATCTGGCCTAGCTAGATGCATTATCCAGGAATTTGTTGGTAGAGACAGAGAAACCACAAAAAAGGAAAACCTCTGTCAGGATGAACGGTTGCCGATATTAGAAGCCGTGACCTCCGGAGGATGAAGGAGAAATGATATCCACTCGACCACGAAGCTCCGTAGTTTTTCTGATGTCTGGAATGCGAACGAGAGGCGCGGTTTGAAACATCTCCATTTTACACAGCAATTGGCCTTCATTTGTATTCGGTAGCCATGTGGGCCCATGTCAACGTGACTGTGGGCCCCGGCAGCCTTGCGAAAGAAACAAATATGTAATCTCAATCCAGTGACTGAGATTAGCTTTTTCTAAGGGGCCCAACTGAGTAGGTGTCTTACTTTCTCACCTGAAGACGGAAACAGATCCAGTTTCCGAAACGTCGTGTCCTCTATTACCTAAAATTCCGGACGATGGAAAAAGTCCGAAAACCCAATAAATCTGCGTGTCTTCTACCATCGTCAGAGCCCTTTAGAATCTAATAATAGCAGGTTATTTTGCGAGCCATATATTACTGAGCAGGCTAGCTGAGCGCTACACTATAGGTTCGTATTCTGGGGACGCTCGGTTTGATTCTTCGCCGTGACGTTGGCTCTCCTGTCTCAGACGCATCCACCAGTCTCACTCTGCTTGCTGATTGTTGTTCACTTGGCTTACTCTTCGGCCTTGAGGAAGGAGGCAGTTACGATCCTACGAAACGTCGGCAAATTTCCACCACACTACACAGCATAACATCCCTGAAGACGGTAGTATTCTTCCAAAGATGTGAGAACAAATTCAACAAATGCAAATTAACTGTGCAGCTTACACTTTCATACACTTCACATACCACGATATTAATTACGCGTAACTACTCCGTTTCCTCCCGAGTCCGTCCGTTCATCGCATCAGTTGTGTGCGCGCGCTCCAGTGCCCCTTACTACATAGACCACCCACATACGTGCATGCATGCATTTTATTGACTGGAGCGTGGTCCTGAGGGTGTGCAGCACCNGGGGGGGGGGGGGGGGGGGGGGGGGAGGGGGGAGCGGACGGGCGTCATAAAATGTGGAAGAACTGGTATGGGTTCTGCCTTCAATATAATCCAGCTACTGGTTTCAGCGAACCGCTGCATCAAGCTGACCGTGTACAATATCTTTATCTAGCAGGTAATGGTAAAGTTATCCCTGTGCTTAATTAATTAAGCACTATGCCATGAAGAGTGGCATGCAGTAGCGTTCGCTTCTCTTATAAGCACTCTGCACAGACCCCATATAAAACACCGTCTCTATTGATGATGCCATCGCTTACGCGGAAGTGTGTTTACCAAGTCGTTTCTTAGAAACGGGTTGCATAACTCTGTTGTTCCGCCGCTACTCAGCGCGAGCAACATAGAAAACACAGCCTCATCTATTGTTACGTGTTGGACCGTGTTTACAGAGCTGTTGCCTGGCAACGCGTTGATCAAATCGTTACAATATTATTTGAAGATTATAAATTATGAAGCTCCTCATTATACAATTCGCTCCGACCTCGTGTACCGCCCTCCCTTCTCCGAGTTCTGTTGGATGAACAGACATGTTAAAGCCACTTCTAAATTGCTATTCATCTCATGTTTCGTAACGTTAGAGCAGTCGGCTGAACCTGTGAAACTCTGCCGGCCATCCGAATGGGCGTATCTGTGAGTACCAGATGTTCTAGCTTTGTTTCCATTCTGCTTTGGGATGCGAACTACAAAGTATTGGAGAAACCATAGAAGAGAAGAACCAGAAGGCACGGGGAAAGAAACGCGGAGTAAAGAATATCGTTTTTCTTTCTAATGAAAGGCAGGAAGATTAGGAATTTAATTGGAATACTTTGCACAGAAAACGAGTTCAGTGTTTTCTGCTTAATTTGTGCTAAATTTACATAACCCACTTAAACTTCTTAGTTTTTAGAACTAGAACGACGAGAGAAAGAAAACACTCGATTCATGAAAACTCTTTTTTTAGGGAAAGAGTTCGTATCATGAAAGACGGGAAAGTTCAGAAACTTTACATCCGTGGGTATGATAAATCTAGAAAGTTTAATGGGGGCGCGATATTAGGCTGCCCCGTACGTTATGCATTTGTCGTTTTTGGTTGAAATACAAAAAAGTAAAGCTATTCATGTAACAGGCTAAGAGGCCCACAGGGTTGTGAGACGTCGAGGCTCCCACATGTTCTAGACAATCGGCTCACAGATGGCGGTAAAATTGTCAGCCTTTCCCCAGGACCACAGTGCAGCTGGAAGGATTAGGTCAATTTAAGAATCCAATGATCTCACCAGGAATCGAACCCGCGACCTTCCTACTTGTAGCCTTAGTGCCCCTTGGCTAAAATACGACGTTTCTGAATCTGATTCTATTTCCGTTCAGTAAAAGTATGAAGACTACTGCCTTGTGGGAGGTGACGCCGTGTAACATACTGCCTCCACCTTCAGGGTCTAAGGCAGTGTTCCACAACCCTTTTCTACTCGCGGCACACCATGAAGTATCCATGACTCAACACGGCACACCAAAATGTTATTCCCCTCAAAAACGCATATCAGACAATTAATATAAATACGTATCGTGATCAACTTATTATTATATTATTATTATCATTAAACAGAAATCGACTCATGAAATTTATTAACAATTAATGAACTTTAATTCACTGTAGAGTGCAGAAAATACACTTCTATAACTATTAAAGAAAATACAGTAATTCTACCCATACCCTCAATGTGATACTTGCGCCTGCGTAGCTGCACACAGGCGACTGATCCGTGGTGGAATCGTTGACAACGCAAGTCTCATTTCTTCATCGATGGATTTGAGCCGCTCCCTCTTTGATGTCTTAATTTCAGTTAACGTCGAGAAGCCCACTTCACACAAATATGTAGTTGAAAATGGCAGTAACACATTAACTGCCATCTCGGAGATAGCCGGGTATCCACTCCTTATTGCCAACCAAAACGTATCCAAAGGCACATCGAGACGTTTTATTTTCAATGTTCTGTCTGCTTTTTCATGTCCGAGTTCCTCTTGTATATTAACCGTAAGATGTTCTGAATTCACAACAAATGGATGGCGAACCCAGTCGGAATCTTGTACACTCTCTCCAAAATACTTATTGAATTTCTGCTGCAGCATTTCTAAGTGTTCTTTAATTGTGTCCATCACCACTTTATTGCCGTCAGCAAGTGGCCATACAGTCGGGGACATCTCAAACGACCCATCTGTAATTCTCTAACTAGCAACAAAAATTTGCGAACTACTTCAGAGCACAGCTGTGATAGAACTGAAACACTGTAAAACGCGGGATCTCTACTCTTCAAACGGAAGAAGTGACACTATACCGACTTATTTTTGAAATATTTATAATTTTAAATGAAGTCCAACAGTCGGTGGTTGCATCGTTACAGGAAGAAAGTCATAAAGTTGAATGAGCTCTAACTTCTAACAAACAGGGGCAAATACCCAAACAGCGTTATAAAAGACTGGGAAACCCTTGCTAATCCCTGCAGTTTTAGGGAAAAGCACGTACACAGAACATGCGGCGAGCATATCAAAGAAGCTGCGTAGATGCGAGAAAAATAAAAATAAATCAATAATAATACTATGATATAACAACAACTGTGAGTAAATAATTTACGCTTAATTTCTTAGAATACAATATTACTGTACATAAAAAATAACAGAATGTAATAAAGAATGAACAAGCATCATCTTGTTTAATCAGTACAGTAGCTGAGAATAAAATACAAGCATATGAAAAAAGGTAACAGAGATAAGATGAAACGAATAAAATTCGACAGTTAATTTCTTATAATAGGTAAAAGTTCGCGTCACACTTTCACCTTGTGACGGCACACCGGTTGCGGAACACTGGTCTGAGGTACGCTAGTCAAGCAATGAACACAAGACGCATCCCATTTGGCTTGTTCCATGCTTCAGTTTGGTGCTCGGCGTGGAGTAATAAACCTACAGGACGAAGGGTAACATGGAGACCTGGGAGACATGTGAATGAGGCTTTGAAGACTACCAGGCAATAAATACGTGATTAAACACACGAATAGAGGCGGGAAGGAAGAGGAGATTAGAGAGAGAAGAATAGACAGAAAATAAGCTTACAGGTGCACTGTAAATCAGATACTACTAAAGACATTATGGAAATATTAATTTCGTTAAAAAATTTATTTTGAATTTCCGATACTAAGATAACATTCTGCAGCAGTGCTCCCCAAACTTCCACTATAACTTTGTGCTCTTTTCCCATGTTTTACTGAAATAAATGTATCTTTTTGCACCCATATTTATATTATTGTGGCGTGTACAGCTGTTACTATGCAACGACCGCGAGATAAGAAAATATACCAGAACCGTTTTCAGGCAATGGCTTGGTAAACACGTTCCCGCTGCAACGGATACGCATGCAATAGAAGTACTGTTGGAAGCGGTGTTTTATACTCGGTCCGTGCAAAGGAGTTATATGGAAGACAGCCGAAGAAAAATAGGTAATTAGAAGGGAGCCGCCGTACAGACAGGACTTGAGCCCAGTAGCAGAGGAAAGAGCCATTGTTAGAAGTCGTTACCAGGCAACTACTAGTGAAGACAGTGCGGACTGGAAAAGACTTAACGTGATTTTGCGATGTGTGAAAACAGCGATAGTATTATAATTATTCGTAGTTACTACATTTAAGTGGTCAATAAATCCAATATCCAATCCAAACCCCCGTCTACAGTAACATATTATGTGAATTGTTGTTTATGGTCAACTAACTCGAAATTAGTATCGATCGAAAACCGAGAGTCAAGAATGCAAAATGTTAAAATGAATACGCTACATCGTCCACTTCATTCGGCGATGTCATGCCCAAAAATGTTGAAATATAATCGCTTATTTCTTTACATAAACGTAAGTGAAGTAAAGTAAAGCTATCCCTGTAACAGGCCATGGAGGCCCATAGAGTTGTGAGATGTTGAGGTTCCCACTTTTTCTAGACAGTCATCTCACAGATAGCAGTGAGGCTGTCAGCCTTACGCGCCGGCCGCCCTTTACCGCAAGGAAGATTCCTGGTACTCATTTCTGTTAGAGGCTGAGTCGACCCCAGGCCCATAGTGCGGCTGGAAGGATTAGGTCAATTGAAGAAAAAATCGAATGACCTCATCAGGACTTGAACCCGCGACCTTCCGGCTTGTAGAATAGTGCCTCAACCAACTACGCTACCGCGTGCCCCTATTTCTTTACATATAGATTAAAAAATTCTGGGGGATGCTCACGAAACATGCGACAAAAATCAATTATCTCATCTGGCTCTGATATTTAAATTTTCTTATCATGAACTCATGCGCCTCCCCCGTGGAAACGCCTCCCAGTTTAGAAACCAACGAGTGTAGAGGAAGTGCTCCAACTTATCTTCAGCAGAGAACTACATACACATACAGCTAACATATAGTCTCAGTTGGGGTCATAGCTCAGGCGTTGATCGCTGGCTGCACACCGCGGCGGCCCGGGTTCGAGCCCGAGTCAGGCCATGTGAGATTTGTGGTGAACAAAGTGGCACTGAGGAAGTTTTTCTCCGAGTACTTCGGTTTTCCCTGCCAATTTTCATTCCATCAACTGCTCCACAATAACCATCATCTATCATCTGGGGCCGGTGCAATAGTCCAAACAGTGGCCGAAGTACCAAGTGGATTCAGTCCACCCCAAGAAACTGGTCTCAGTAGCATCCTCTTGTGTGCAAACTAAGCTTAACTTCAGTGAGGAAGTTTGTGTGGCCTACCTGTCGGAGCTGACGAATATCACCTCGAAGTTATGTCCTCTCGCCCGGAGTTTGCTGTACGTCTCGACGAGTTGGGGAGTGAAAGCTTTGCAGGGTGGACACTGTAACAACACAAAGCTGTGTTATACTGGATGTTTTCAACCGATCGATTATCAAGATTAGCATTCGGGACAGCCTCGCCTCTTCGGCTGAGTGATTTAGGTTAGCCTCTGCATCAACTCACATTAGTGGCCTACTGAGTTTCAGGTCGCTGTTCACTTATATAAATAACACCGTATCCTGTGAACCGGTCTTCTCAAAACCAGGTATGAAGGTCATGACGTTGAATGGGTTTACATAACGCACCTTACAGAATATACATCTCCTCTTTTCTTCACCATTTTCCCTGAAGACAGACCCGAAACGTCGAAATTTATAAAACTATATATTTTAAATTTTGAAAAATATAAATCCTCAAACAATGTATGACGCACAATGCAGAATGCTCTAACAAGATTCATAGTGATGAATACATTCTGGGATGTGCCGCCGTGTAGTGTGGTAGAAGTATCCGGATTTTTAGGAGAAACATACTATCTCCATCTGCAGGGCTGAAGAGTGAGATGACGAAGCAAGTATTAAGTCTTAATTTAAAACGTATCTGATATTACGGGGGGGGGGACGCCGTAGCGTAGTTGGTTGAGACACTATGCTACAAGCCTGAAGGTCGAGTCCCTATGAGGTGGATTTTTTCAATTGACCTAATCCTTCCAGCCGTACAATGGCCCTGGGGTGAACTCAGCCTCTAACAGAAATGAGTACCAGGTACCTTCCTGGGGGGTAAAGGGCTGCCAGCGCGTAAGGCTGACAACCTCACTGCCATCTGTGAACCGATTATCTAGGTAATTCGGGAGCCTCGACGTCTGACAACCCTATGGGCCTTCATGGCCTGTTACGGGGATAGCTTTACTTTTTATCTGATATTACGGGTTCTCTCCAGATTTTGCATGTAGCACTTGTTCCCGTCCGTGTTAAGCAATGAGCGACATTCGTTGTGTTCTTCATCTGTGTTATTAGGGAGATCAAATCAGAAACTCGATCGTCGCAACGTGCATAACGCAGAGGAACACGGATCTTAAGGGAAAGGGCGTGATAATGTGGGCTGGATTTAAATGAGTCCAGTGTCATTGCCAACATCCGTGCTCTTATATATTCCATCTGCCACGGAGCTCAACTTGAATCTGTTTTCCACATGCTTCTGGTATTCATACATCGGTGAAATATTCAGACATATGCAGGACCTGAGCTTCTCACAGCGGTGGTTGTGATGAGTTCTATCTCCTGGGATGTTACATAAGGACGATTATCGCAAGAGTAAAGTAAAGATAAAGTTGTCCTTGTGCGTAACTAATTAAGCACTACGCCATAAAGACGTATGGGAGAGTGGATGTATATTTCCACATTTTCTTGACCTCGGCACTAGTTGGAGGTGGTCAGCTTCACGCCCTGATTATCACAAGAGTTCAGTTGAAAAAAAAAAACTCTGGTCGTGAGTGTCAAGAGACTTGACGCCAAGACGAACTGATTGGCGGTAAACCGCCAGTCGTAGAGTAACTCTGGCGTATTACACGTTTCGCTTAATTGGGGGGGGGGGGGAGTCCAACTGAGTCCACTCGGCACGGCGGCCACTGTTTGGCGTATTGTACATGCCCTGGGTGATTATGATGATGGAGAATTTGGTGGGATGAAGATTGGCAGGGGAAATCGAAGTACTCGGAGAAAACCCGTCGCAGCGCCACTTTGCCCACCACAAATCCCACTTGACAAGACCCGGTTCGATAAGACAGAACTCTGCAGACATACGTAATTCACTCAGGACATTTCTTCTGCAAGTGACCTACACTAGGTATGACGTACTCTTATTCGAAGTGTACAGGTCAACACGTGTGCACTGTAGAAATGTGATGAATGAAAGAGTTCCTGAAACGGATACTTGTATATCATATAGGTTTAAATTGTTAAAGTCTGCAATGATGGCTCTGCTAGAAAATTCCAATCTTTTTATTGTATCCTCCCAGAGAATTATAAAGCACCAGTATCGATATAACTTACCCAGTGCGCAGAGAAATATATTCCTTTGACTAGACCATCCAGCTCGGAGTATCGAACTTCGCTGTCAGGCGCTGACAAATTGGAAGCAGCTCTCTTACCGCCAGGAAGATAGGGCCCGGCCTCCCTAAGTACATCTATGATGGCGCGTGGTGTCCACGGAAACATAGCACCAACAGGATCTTCATCCAGTCTCTCACAGCCGCTACTCGTGATGAGGCGTCCCGTGGCGCCCTCCAGGAGCACTAAAGTTGGCGCCCCAATCTGCGCCCTGTAACGGCGACTGAGTCTCACCTGTAAAATTGGAAATATTGGGCCCTGATTAGCCATTGATTTGTGCCCGTAATTCTTAGTTCTTTTCATTTGTGCTATTTTCCGAAATGCGACATGTAGACACATTGCCAGGGAAGGAGACGGCAAAACACATTTTCATGGAGACAGATTCTTGGAAATCGGTCCGTCGCTATGTGATAACCAGACGTGTCCATGAATACGAGGTACAGGTGATCAACCGGAGCTTCCATGGATACGGATATGCTATATAAGAGGAGAACAATGTCAAAAACATTAGGAGATTGTCGAGTGGAGGCGGGGTCCAATACCTCCACCGTAGTCCTGCAAGTCGCACGAGGCGACGAAAAGGGAGCCCAGTGTCTGCGGATATAACCGGGCCGCCCTGTTTCTGGGGGATTTAAGTACGGGGACCTGGCTCTCCACGTTGGGGAAGTCTCGAATCTGAGACAGTAAAATGCGGTCATGAGTCCCGCAGGATTCGGATCTGAGATTAATTGCGCTGGCGAGACCCATCCTATCGTCGGAGAAGTAGTTACATAAGGACTATGACCGCAAGTGTTAAGTTGGGGAAAAAATACTGGTCGTGAGTCTCAAGAGGCTTGTCGCCAAGACGAACTGATTGGCAGTATACCCCCAGTAGTAAAGTAACTCTGACTAGAAAAGACAGAGGAAAGTGAGAAGACAGATCAGAATGGTGTCAGTTATAGTTGAGATCAGAATTGAGGGAGTACAACGGAGTAACGAAGTCGAGAGTGTCCAGTCGGAAGAAGATGACAGTGTGTCAGATAGCGATTTGTGAACTGTTGTAACCAGTTGTATAAAGGTCCAATAAATTCGATTATCAAATCCAAAACCCGTCTTATTAGTCACGCAAACACCGGATACCTGGCAATATTACGTGTGATTTTCGAGGGGAGAAATTTAGTAAGGATGAACACAAAACCTCGTATCCAGCGAGTTCCGGATACCCCTGTGCGGTTACACCTTTAAGACAAGTGATTTCAATATGTACCACCGCCTCTAAGAATCACAAACTGTGCGTTGTGGCCACACAATGTATTTACGTACTTCATAAGATTCTTACGATAAACAGTAATGATTCCCCTAAACAGCATTAACCAGGTGTTCCTTGTAACCGAATGCAGTGAGTAGGATTTCAGGTTCTCACAGCTGTGGTAATGAAGAGTTCTATGTTCTGGGATATAACGCCGTGCATTTCGATTAAATTCAACGGTCTGTTGACTTTCAACGGACCACATGGCGTTATATCCCAGAACATAGAACTCTTAGGGTGGCAGTGTGTTCCCTGCGAGGTAAGAACTACTTTGTACTACCACAGTCAATAATTTCGTGGACTGGCTGCAAAGCGTCGTTGCAGTGCCTTACAGCGGATAGATTGAGGCACGATATGATACCCTGTCAGTTCATCTCTCGTCACAGCAAGAGGCAGCTGTGTGCAAACAGTGTAAGCAGAACTACGGCCTCTGTTGTGTACTGCAGTTAAATGCGAGTGGCGTAAATCGAAAGTGTGGCAGTTTTAACAACGGACAAACATCAAATTCTGCCAGAAACTAGGCAAATCCCTTAGCGATACATTTGGCATAGGACGAATTGGCTGTTGCTATACGACAACGCCCCTGCATATCGCTCTGTTCTTGTCCAAGAGGAACTGACAAGGCAACAGGTCACCGATTTGCCACACCCTCCGTACTCACCTGATCTCGCACCGTGCGATTTATTTCTCTTTCACCGCTTGAAAGCAAAGATACGTGGTCATAGATTTCAGTCGTCCGAGGAGGTCGTCAATGCCATAAGAGACGCCGTATGGGAATTTCCTGCCAGTATGTTTCAGCAATGTTTTCAGCAGCTATATCAACGTTGGCAGACTTGCATAGCGGCCAACGACAATTATTTTGAGGGCCGATGTGGATCTGTGTAAGTGTATGTGAATACCTTGTAATATTACGCGATAAAACCACAGTCCACGAAATTAATGATTGTACCACGTATATATATCACTCAGACGAACATCAATGCTTCAAAGGGCTACGGTTCATGGGAACTATCTGGCAACGTCTCAAATTCAACAATAGCTACGGTTGTGAGAATATTCCATTACCTCAACATCACACTTGAAGTCAACCCCTCTATTGTGTCTGTTCATAGTCCACAACTCGCCGTGGCTGACCGCACTGAGTGACAGAATCGATACCACAAATTGTATCACGGTGTTCTAACTAAATACACTCCCTCCGAACCATGCAAGTTGGCTCAAACGATAACGCTTCTGGCTTGTATTCCTCAGGTATTCAGTTCGAACTCCGGTCGGGACATCGGCTAACCTGATTCCCTCCAAGCGAATGCCGAAATGATACTTAAATGAGGCCGACAACAATCACCCTACCATTCCACGCTATATATTCTGAGCTACTGGCAGCGTCGTTAAATAAATCATAAATATTATTATTATTTTTCTCATCGGGTGAGACTCAGTCCACTTGGTACTGCAGCTACTGTTTGGCGTATTGTGCCAGCCCCAGATGATAGATGAGGGTGATTGTGGAGCAGTCGGTGGAATGAGAATTGGCAGGAGAACCCGAAGTACTCTGAAAAGAAACTGCCCCAGTGCCACTTTGTCCACAATAAATCCATGACTTGACCCGGGATAGAACTCGGGCCGCCGCGGTGGGAAGCTGGCGACTAACCGCTTGAGCTATGGCGCGGCCAAACCATAAATAAATATATTCTGATCACAGTGGCCGCGCGGTCTAAAGCATGAACTGCCTCCGCCTGCTGAAACACTGTGGTCGTGGATTCGAATCCCACTCGAGGCATGGATGTCTGTCCGCGTGTTTTATATGTTTGTATTGTCTTGTAAATGTAGCGTCCTTGCTAAAGGGCTGATCACCCGTCCAAGGAGTCCAAGTTCCATAATTCCACATTAGTTATGATGGTAAACAGGCCAGAAGGCCTGATACAAAAGGCAGAAGAAATAAATGCATCTATACATAAAGGCCTAAGGCAACAGGGATGCCCAAGAAATGTCCATAACACAAAACTGTGGTCGTAGTTACGGGATTTGCCGCCAAGTGTCATCGCAGTCTCGACCTCTTCGCCGAAAACAAATTTCAGTTTATGACAGCATGAATATTAAGTGAATATTCTTTGAAAATTATAGTCTTTCTGGAAAGAACTGGCCTCACTAAATCCGCTTTTGCAGTGAGAAAATATTTACAAGTTGCAGCAATGTATGAAGACCCACTTTAAAATTCATGGAATCTTTGGCGTCACGCCTGGAATAACTAATACGGTAAGACTTCGAAACATTTCATCTGCCGTTTTTATAGACATCGTGACTGCCGAATTTCGGATTCTCTCGCTCCCATTTCAGACAACAGTTTGCTCCCAGGCTCCTCTGCCATGGACTTCGGGGTTCTGTGGTTTGTCCCTAGGGTGTAAAGCCGACGAGGCGTGAATTTATCAACTCACCATCTAATACCGACGTAAAACTGTGCGGAAGTATGCTTCTATTCCTCCATACATTTCCATGACATGGTGTTTAACACTTTGAAGTCTGAAATTTAAAAATTCTTACCTCACAGAAAACACATTAAATCGCCATTATAAGTATTAACGAGTCACTGGTTTATAAAGAAATAATTGTTACTTACTGTAAGAATTATATGAAGCACATTAACACACTGCATGGTCTAATGAAGAGTTTTTCTTTTTAATGTTAAAGCAGATGGTACTGGACTTTAAAGGGTTAAGAACAGACAGTTTTACAAATGAACCACCTTCAGACCTCTTGATTCTTTTTTTTTTCCTTTGGCTGTACAGCCCTCATTTGTGTCTTGGCCTACCTCCATGAAACCCTCCGTTTCACTTCAGTTTACCAGATCTTGGACATTAAGCAGAACTCCACGGGCCTGTGATCAGCTCATCGCAAGGTCTCTACCTGTACACAAACACAGAAAAACAGGCAAACACACAAACACTGAACATCCATGCCCTGAGTGGGATTCCAACCCACGATCTCGGCACACAGTGCATGCCTTAAGACAGCTCGGCTACCGTGACCGGCATCTCTTGAATTATATAAGTATTTTTAAAATTTATATGGTGTTTCGACTTCTTTAACGCAGGTGAGAAGAGTGCATACAGGGTTTTTGTATGAAAACCTGAAGAGGTCACTAGGGACCCCTTGACGTAGATGAGGGGCTAATATTAAAAAGGATCTTAGAGGAATAGGACTAGTTTCACATGGCTCAGGATAGACACCAATGGCGAGCTCTTGTAACCACTGCAATGGACCCTCGGGTTTCATAAAATTCTGGGAATTTCATGAAAAAATACGCAACTGTTGGTTTCTCAATAAGGGCTCAATTCCACGGAGTTCGCTAGCAAGGTCCAAATTCTTTATTCAGTTTATTTCAGAAAATATTATCCATCTGCATAGGTCTAGCATTTTTTCAGCTCTTCAGTTTTACTGCAGCCTGTCGAATGGAACGCAGCCTCAGTCCTCATCCAGCGCGTTCTGACTTCACCCTTCGAATGAGGGATGAAAATGTTTACTTTCTTAAATGGTGGACGAGGGAGAGGATGTCGTGAACTTGTGGAAGGGGACAAGGCCCTGTGAAAGGGATGCTGATTCCAAACTAAATACTCTTTGTTCTCTCTGACTGCAGATCTTACAAAGCGGTTCAGACTTTCGTCGGGTCAGAATTTGATCAAGGCTTTACCCGAATTCTTTGCGTCATCACGTCACTTACAATAGCAATGAAGTACAAAAGATTAACTTCTTACGNGGGGGGTTCGTTCTAAAGACGGTGCGTGAACCCAAAATCACATAGTCAGAATTATCCTTGAAATGCCTTAAATCGCGCATAAAGTGCGTGCTTTTGTATATACCCCGTAACACGAATGTATATAATCTATATAATAAAGAGTACATATACAAACGGGGGCCGGGACAGCAATTTACTTATTTATCTTCTGGCGAGGGCGTATGGCTGAATGCGCGTGAAGTGCGACTCCATGTACTATGTCACTGTTACGTTACAGCCTGCTACGTATTTATGTGCGCCCGAGTGAACGTTAAATGCAAATATTTATAAAATAAAACGCTTTGATGAACTAAGTATGTTGGAAATAACACCAGTAACCTACCAACTACGGCGCAACCATGGAAGTCACTATCTGATTATGGCGCAGTCTCAGTAGACACGATCTCGGCTACGGACGTACGGTGGCGCTGGCGGAAGGAACTGCAGTTACCAATAAAGCAATTACCGTATAACGGCGGCTGTCGCACTAATCTCCCTCGTTAGACGACATTAATGGCACAACGCAAATTGTCCTGTGCTGCACAACGCAGTAGTTTTTTGCCGCCGACAATAATACCGCCATTTAAATACTGAACAAAGCATGGCATTTCCTGTTGTTTGAGTTTATATTAAGGCGCGTGAAGTCTTGCCTCTGTTTCCCCTGCGCGTCTTCATGTTGTCTTATGTTGGCACATCTCCCCAGTAGAAGACGGGCCGTGATAGCTTAATCGGTACAGCGACTAGGCTACCGGTCTGGACTACCGAAGAGTAGAGATTCGTTTGCCTCTAAGAGCAAGAGAATTTTATATTCTCCATACTGTCCAGACCGGCTCTAGGGCCCATCCATGCTTCTGTACAATACGTACTGGGGACTGTTACCTCGGAGGTAGAGCGGCCGGGGCGTGAAGCTGACCATCCATCTCCATCTAGTGCCGAGATTAAGAATGATGGAGCTATACCTTCACTCCCACACACGTCTTGATGGCGTGGTGCTTAATTGGTGGCAGCAGCAGCAGCAGCAGCAGCAGTAGTAGTAGTAGTAGTAGTATTGGTGGTGGTGGTGGTGGCAATAGTAGTAGTAGTCGCAGCAACAGCTAGTGTGAGTTCTCACATACGGTACATAAGTATTTTGATTTCGTCTGACTGTATATATTCAACTTCGGAATTTAAAAGTTATTTCTGCCGTTTCTACTAAAATTTTTCGCATGTTTCTTGCATATTATATCACTGTTTAATCTAATACTCTGAACAGACAGCGTGCCACATATCTGCTTTTACCGACGAAGAACACTGAAGAAGTGTGGATAAAGGTCAGCGTCATCTAACCGGAACCAAGTGAAATGCCTGACATCAGAATTTTGTCTTGCTCTGATGTTTCCGGAGGCAGATCAGAACATCGGAAAGGCGGTCCTAGGTAGCATGGAATTACAGACATGCAAGTGTACAAGATGAAGACACTGCAGAGAGACTTTCAGAGGCTAGAACAGGCATTGTATTGAGTAACAAGTCAAGAGAAGACAAAGATGACGAAGCTGGGGAGGAATGATTAAGCGCAAATGACGCAGTAGTAGTATCTAGTGGAGGGTGAGAAGAAAAAATGGAGAAACAATCGGCGCAAGAAGAAAAGAGCAGAAGCAGAAGGTGAAGAAGTTGAGGCTGGTGGAGACAATGAAGCAGAAGGTGAAGAAGTTGAGGCTGGTGCAGACAATGAAGCAGAAGGTGAAGAAGTTGAGGCTGGTGCAGACAATGAAGCAGAAGGTGAAGAAGATGAGGCTGGTGGAGACAATGAAGCCAATGAAGCAGAAGGTGAAGAATTTGAGTCTGGTGGAGACAATGAAGCAGAAGGTGAAGAATTTGAGTCTGGTGGAGACAATGAAGCAGAAGGTGAAGAAGATGAGGCTGGTGGAGACAATGAAGCAGAAGGTGAAGAAGTTGAGGCTGGTGGAGCCAATGAAGCAGAAGGTGAAGAATTTGAGTCTGGTGGAGACAATGTGAAGAATTTGAGTCTGGTGGAGACAATGAAGCAGAAGGTGAAGAAGTTGAGGCTGGTGGAGGCGATGAAGGAGAAGGTGAAGAAGTTGAGGCTGGTGGACACAATGAAGAAGGTGAAGAAACAGAATAAGGAGTAAGAGAAGAGTAGACGTAGAAGTGAAGGGCAGAGGTAGCAAGAGAAGTGAAAGAAGAATAAATAGAAGAGAGGTAAAGCAGAAGAATAATAATTACGTGTAGAAGGAATGGAAGAAGCAGAAATTGGAAGGTAACAGTACAGGCTGGAGAAGAAATATAAGCTGGGAGAGAGATCGCAAAGGCTGGAGGAGAAGTGGAACAAGAACAATCAGGAGGGGAAGTTACGGGAAGAGGTTGCCGAAGGTAAACAAATTTTTTAACGCTTGTTTCCAATTTACAATTTATCATTCATACCAGCCGCGCTGACGAAACGATACAAACAAGCAGTCTTAAGTGTTCCTTGCTATAAAAGTGCGCTGTTAACTAAGAAAACAGTTTTTATCTCTCTCTTCATTGTAAAACAAAGAACGCGATGTTGATGCGACTTGAATGAATGTACAAGAGGTGGGCCCTATTGGCCCTGCAATTCGGTTGCTGTGAGTCAAAAGGACACCGCCAACTTCAAACGGTGCAAAGTGGTCTCAATCAATGGGCCCCACTGTGCTGTAAAGCCAGAGCCCTACTGAATAACTGCGAAATTGTGTGGAAGCCTGAGTGGTTACTAAACCAACATCCACTGACGGTCGCGCTATTTATCATTTGTGATGTAAGAGATGGAGGAAACACAAGGAAACCAGTAGCCGCATATCATCGTTAGAACTGCGTCGGGATTCCTATTGCCTGTCTAAAACATAAACTGCCTCTGTGGTCTAGTGGACAGAGTTTCTGGCTTCAGATCCAGAAGTCCCTGGTTCGATTCCCGGCGCTACCAGATTTTTTTTCTGAGAAATAGTCGTCTGGAACGGGGTCCCCTCGGCCTCGTGATGATAATCGAGGAGCTATTTCAAGGAAATAGAGGCTTAGGTCTAGAAAACCGAAATTAACGGCCGTGGGGATTCGTTGCGCTGACCACGCGACACCTTCTGTCCATAAAAGCTGGCACTAAACTTCGCCGACAAGTGGCGGTCGCTCGATTGGTATACTTCGCTTGCGGACTAAAATCACGGAGTTCTCTTTTTGTTTGTCTAAAACATGTCTCTGATAATGTCATACCTTGAGCAGGAAACCTTAAGGGAAAGAAAGTCCTGTGTGTTCAATGAGGTCGCCGATAAAGAGATCTGGGAAGCTGGACAGTCATATTACCGCTATACCAACAAGTTAGTCATCACAAGAGATCATGGAATCAACCGGTTAAGATCACGGTCGTCTGTGATGTGACCACCATGTTCTTTTTTTCTTTTTCACTGGCTCTACAGCCCCTTTGGGCCCTGGCCTCTTAATTTTTTCAGTTTCATGATAATTTTTTTACAGATGGTAGGACTTTTTGGACGAGTGATCAGCTCGTCGTCGCAAGGCCTCTAAATGAACACTCGGCAACACAAACAGAATAAACACATACCAAATATCCAATGCCTTGAGTGGGATTCGAACCCACAATCCCGGCTTCCGAACGAAGACAGTACATGCCTTGGACGGCTCGGCTGCCGTGACCGGCGTGACCGCCATGTACAAATACCAAACTACACGGTGGTCACATTCCAGAAGTCCGTAAGACAACTTATTTGACACCCTATTTTGGCATTTGTTTCTGAATTCCTTGCCCACAGTATGTTTCGAACCGTGGCACCCGGGGGCAGGCGGTAGAGTAGTTGGTTGAGGCATTATGCTACAATTCGAAGGTCGCAGGTTCGATTCTCGATGAGGTCATAAGATTTTTCGATTGGCCTAATCCTTCCACCCGCACTATGGCCCTGGGATCGACTCAGCCTCTAACAGAAATGAGTACCAGGAATCTTCCTGAGTGCATAAGGCGGCCGGTACGTAAGGCTGACAGCTTTACCGCCATCTATGAGCCGACTGTCTAGAGAAAATGTGGGAACCTCGACGGTCTGCTACCCTGCCGATTACAGTGGCCGCGCGGTCTGAGGCATGAAGTGTCTTCGCCCGATGGAACGCTGGAATCGTGGGTTCGAATCACACTCAAGAAATGGATGTCTGTCTGCGTTTATTCTGTGTTTGTGTTGTTCTGTGTGTAGGTAGCGTCCTTGCAATGGGCTGATCCCCCGTCCTACCGACTGTGTATAGGATTAAGAAAGTGAAAGAGAGGCCAAGGTCCAAAGGGCTCTAGAGCCATAGACAGAGAGTGAGAGATGGTGCCATCCTCCCTCCCACAGCGCAGCTGCAACCACTGTCCCCCTAATTTTAGCCATATTTCTCAGGAGCAACCCAGAGACAGGGCCTAAACCCATGGCGTGTATATAACGCCGAATCCCAGGAGACCTCTCAACGTTAATCCTTTTCGTGACGAGTCGACTGTCTTG
Source organism: Cryptotermes secundus (assembly GCF_002891405.2). NCBI lineage: Eukaryota > Metazoa > Arthropoda > Insecta > Blattodea > Kalotermitidae > Cryptotermes > Cryptotermes secundus. The sequence goes on along the minus strand of NW_019723925.1, from coordinate 22,547 downwards.
ACTAACAGGCCCTAGAGCACAAAGAAATATCTAAGGACGTGTATTGTGTGTGCATGAGTATGCCAATGTACGTGTGTAACCTAATCATATCTAACGCAACCTAAACAAACCTAATTTCACGTAACCTACACTAACATAACATTTTAAATGACGTAAGTACATTTAACTAAAACTCTTTATGTACTACACAGTCCGTCAACAGTGCAACAAATTGTTATTTCTTTCTTTCACTTTCACTTTCGATACAACATATTTCGGCCCTAAATGGTCATCTTCAGATGTCTTACTTTACTAAAAACTGCTACACTGCAGTAATATCATCCATTCATCACTATGCAACTGCAGGTTCCATAATTCAAAACGTCATAATCGTAGTCTAACTGGTATGTGCTAAAATAGCACACCCTGTAGTTATGACGTCATAATCGTAGTCTAACTGGTATGCGCTAAAATAGCACACCCTGTAGTTATGACGTGATAATCATAGTCTTAGTGGTATGGGGTAAAATAGCACACCCTGTAGTTACGTCATAATCGTAGTCTGACTGGTATGCGCTAAAATAGCACACCCTGTAGTTATGACGTGATAATCATAGTCTTAGTGGTATGGGGTAAAATAGCACACCCTGTAGTTACGTCATAATCGTAGTCTGACTGGTATGAGCTAAAATAGCACACCCTGTAATTATGACGTCACAATCGTAGTCTGACTGGTATGGGGTAAAATAGCACACCCTATAGTTATAAAGTTTTGAATCACGAAGCGTGGAGTTGCATAAGTGATGAAGGGATAATATTAGTGCAGTGTAACAGTTTCAGCATAGTAAGACACCTGAAGATGGTAATTTAGGGCCGAAACATGTTGTGTCGAAAGCGAAAGAAAGAACAATTTGTTGCATTGTTGACGGATTGTGTAGTACATAAACAGGTTTAGATATAGTAACGCAACAGGGTGCTTAAATAAAGGATTGTAAGTGTACTTCTCTTGCGTGGGAAGGGTTAGTTTAATACGAGTACTCAGGGGCATGAGATACTCCAATCACAAGTTTACTGTTTTCGCCATATTTGCACTTGCAATTCCGTCCCGTTTCGCTGTAAGTCCGTCTGTTGTACACCTCGTCCACGTGTTTCTCGCCCGAGCCCGCGCTCAACAAAGCCTGGATTGTCAGAACGCGAGTGTGTGCCGTGTAGACTGAGTCGGATAGGGGAGACTGTAATAACACGTGGGGTTATTGAGTGAGGCAGAATAAACTCCACACGGCACAGTCGTCACACACGAGACTGCGACAGACTGCCCCACTCTCCGGAAATCCCCTCCATCTCGTTCCGAGGTCAGACTCTAACCACGGGGTTTCTCTAACACAAAACGTGATTCGACAAACGCATTATCCTTCCAGTTCTGGTAGATTCGTGACATAATTTCGCGATATAAAATCTGGTGCAGCATCTGTGTTAATCTCATAAAGCGTTGTTGGTTTTAACAAAGGTAGGAAGCAGTGACTAACTTCAGTAAGGCGCGTCTTTACTTTCAGCACACGTTTACTTGTAGGAGGATGAGGTGGGCAGGGCATATAGCACGAATCTGGGAGACGAAGAATGCGTATAGGATATTGGTGGGAAAGCCAGAAGGAAAGAGACCACGGGGAAGACCAATGCGTAGGTGGGTGGACAATATTAAAATGGATCTTAGAGAGGTAGGATGGGATGGTATGGATTGGATAGATCTGGCTCAGGATACGAACCAGTGGAGGGCTCTTGTGAACATGGTAATGAACCTTCAGGTTCCATAAAATGCTGGGAAATTCTTGAGTAGCTGCAGAAATAGCGGCTCCTCCAGAAGGGCTCAGCTCCATAAGTAAGTAAGTATCTACACGTTTATTTGTTCTTTCTGTATGTGTGTGAAAGTTTCTGTCTCGTCCTGAGGGAAGAACATACATTGAAGTGAAGACTTGTACCTTCTGGAACATAACGCCTTGAAGTAAACCGACGTTTAGGAAGAACATGTCGCCTCCATCTTCAGCTTCGAAGATTAAGCGAAGCAAGAATCCAGCGTGAAGTACGTAGCAGGCAGAACCTGCTTCACGTTTGTTTCTTGTTTGGCTTATTCTCCGACCCTGAAGATGGCGACGACATATTCCTCCGAAATGTCATAACCACCGTTGTGAGAACTTCAACTCCTTCATATGCGAGTATGTTTTAGAAGGAGATACCGAGTAGAATGTTTGGGCGGAAGTATCACAAGGCTACACTATTTGCACTCTTCGCTTTTGGGTGACCAAATCAAGGATGAGGTGTCTGTAGCACGCAAAGGGAAGATACCGCACGGACATAAAGTCTTCTTCGGAACCTCTGATGGTAATACTTGGTAAAGCTATCCCTGTAACAAGCCGTGGAGTTCCATGATGTTGTAAGAGGTCGAGGCTCCCATATTTGCTAGACAATCAGCTCACATATGGTGGCAAAGTTGTCAGCCTTACGCGCCAGCCGCGTTTTACCCCCAGTAAGATTCCTGGTACTCGTTTCTGTTAGAGGCTGAATCTACCCCAGGTCCATTGTGCGGCTAGAACGATCGAATCAAATGAAAATACAGTGACCTCATCAGGAATCGAACCCTTAACCTTTCGGCTTGTAGCATAGTGCCTCAACCAACTACGTTACCGCGTGCCCTAAAATACTTGGTACACAAAACCATATATGGGAGGATAGAATAATTGTACATAATTGAAATGTGAGAGTGAAGACTGAATTTGTCTGGCCCAGGACAGCGACCAGTGACGGGCACGTGTGAACACGGTAATGAACCCTCCAGTTGTATATAAAAGCGGGTAATTTCCTGATCACATCCGCAGACGTAAAGGTTTAAGGTCTGATTGTACATCACGAGTTAGTTGATTAATGAAATGAAGGTCTTACATTCATCGTGATTAATGATATATGGTCTCGGTATTTGCGAGACAGTGCCTCTCAGTCACACGAGCCAGGCAGACAGCATCCCAAGCAACTGCAGTGAGAAGTCTATCCATCACTGTATCAAGAAACCACTAGCTCCATGGGGCAAGGTCCTTATAAAGAAGTGTCACACATCTGGTCAAGAAATGAAGAATGCCTTCTTCTGGGATGTGGCGCTGTGTAGATATTGTATAAACAGAAGTTTCGGAGGAACGTATCGCCTCCATCTTCAGGATATAAAAAATTCGCCATGAAAACCTCAAATCTCATTTATTCTCCGTTTATGGAATCCGATAGAGAATTATGTTCATACGAGCCCACAGACAGTTTGTGGACTCGAACCATATGAATTCACTCCACACCCTTACCACCATTCACCCCAAGTTCTCCGGAGCACGAGGTAATCTTTTACGTTCAGGACTTGAAACCAAAATTCTTTACACCTTTCTTATCGCCCCCATGTGTTCTACATGTCCCTGCCGTCCCAATCTCTGCGGGTTCTCTTATGGAAGGGTTGGTGGGGGGCAGCTGAAGGGATCCTGTTTAGAATGTTCACACTGACTTACGGAAAAAACTCTTAATTCCGATTAGCGAATAAAATCCGCCCAACCGTTCAGGGGCTACCATACGTTCACAATGAATTCCAAAAACCACTTTTTTTGTACACGGGAGGGGGGACCGAAAAAATCAAAACCGTTCAGGGGCTACCATACATTCACAATGAATTCCAAAAACCACTTTTTTTGTACACGGGAAGGGTGAGGGGGGACTGAAAAAAAAAATCAAAACTGTTCAGGGGCTGCCATACATTCACAATGAATTCCAAAAACCACTTTTTTTTTGTACACGGGAGGGGGGACTGAAAAAAAATCAAAACCGTTCAGGAGCTACCATACATTCACAATGAATTCCAAAAACTACTTTTTTTTTGTACACGGGAGATGGGAAGAGGAACTAAAAAAAATCAAAATCTGGAAATCGATTTTAATAAATTACCAATTATCTCAAAATACTTGTATATGGTTCTATCTCGGGTATTCTAAAATTTATAATTTTTGGAATTGCTGTCAGGGTTCACGAAGGGAGATGGTCCGCATATGTCGACAGAAACGAGGGTGGGGGTGGGGGGAGAAAGGCAAGCTTACAGCAAACAGAACCACCTCGTGTGTGTCTCAGTGTCTCCTCCCCCGCTCTCTCTTGAAATCGATTTCTGCTGGATGTTGTTTGAGGGGTGGGGGTAGAAATTGCAGTGTGCTCCTCGCTTCTCCTGTTCAGATCGGTAGAGTGTGCTTCAGGTTTCCGAAACTTTAATGAAGGTTGGGTTGAGGAGATTTGTAATAACTATTTCGCGTCTTCTCGTGTTCAAGATGTAACAGCTGAGGGTGCAAACGTTTGCTATAGAAAACATCCCGCCTCCGTCGTTAACCACCCTTGTCAATTTCAACACTCCCCTTGCTGAATAAAAGAGGAAAAACGCGATTAAGGATACACTATTCACAAGAAGTACAGCGTATGCAAGAAGTGTGTACATTTTTGTTTTAGCCTAAACCTCACATCCCATAGGCTCAAACCACGATTTCTGTTTTGTAGGCTATTTTACATGCTGCCAGTAACTTGATTATATAAGGCCGCGCCATAGCTCAAGCGGTTAGTCGCTGACTTCCCACCGCGGCGGTCCGGGTTCCATCCCGGGTCTGGTCAAGTGGGATTTGTGGTGGACAAAGTGGCGCTGGGGCAGGTTTTCTCCGAGTACTTCAGTTTCCCCTGCCAATTTTCATTCCACCAATTGCTCCACAATCACCCTCACCTATCATCTGGGGCTGGTACAATAGGCCAGAAGTGGACGCAGTACAAGGGAGTTAGTCCCACCCCACTAGCAATAATAAAAAAAGAAAACTAGACTATACAGTTTTAAATGGTAGGATGAAGCGGAGACGATTTAAGAGGAGGCAATCTGGCCTCAGTGAGCTTCGAAGAGCTAAAGAAAACCACAACAACAAAAAATCAGTTAACATAACTGGTTTTCCAGCTGTGAATCGAACCGAGCACTTCCGAGCGTTACCGCTATGCCAGCCCGCTCGGTGACTCGCCTTCATTAATTAGGCTGTGCAAGTAACGGTAATTGTAAGGCGAGGAACAAAAGGACTAACGAGTAAGCCGTTTGGTACTGTGGGCCTATTAGGGGCCCAAAGGCTTGCATGTATGTCAAACTCTGTAGTTGTGTAATAATAAAGGTAAAGTTGTTCCCGTGCGTAACTAATTAAGCACTATGCCGTGAAGGCGTATTGGGGAGTTTATGTATAGATCCACGTTTTCTTCACCTCGCCACTAGTTGGAGGTGAGTGGTCAGCTTCACGCCCCCTGCCGCTTTACCCCCGGGGAAAAATCCCCGGTACCCATAGGCTAGGAAGCTGGGTGGGCACCAGAGCCGGTTTGGACGTCGTGGAGAAGAGAAAATTCTTGGTCCTACCGGGACTCGAACTCCGACCACTTGGTCGTCCAGCTCGTAGTCAGTCGCTATACCGACTGCGCTCTCCTGGCTGCTAATAATAATAATAATAATAACAATAATTTATCTGTTATGGTTTTTGGACAGCCGGGATAGCTCAGTAGGTATAGCGACGGCTACGTGTTGCACAGCCGAGGTTCGATTCCTGGCAACGGCAAAAGATTACTCTCTATGCAAGAATGTCCTATCCTGTAGGAACCTGGGGGTCTATCGTCGGGGGGTAAAGCGGCCGAGGGGTGAAGCTGACCACTCACTCCCATATTGTGCGTGGTGTTTAATTAATTAAGTACAAGGACAACTTTGCCTTCTATTACGTTTTTCTGTCGACTACGTAGAAAAGCGAATGTACTGACGAAAGGCAATACAAGTAGCAGACTACCTGAAGAATACTACGTGTATCTTCTTCTGGGATGTGGCGCCGTATACTCTGACAGGAATTCACCCACATTTTGAAGGCACATACAGCCTCCATCCTCAGGGTCCAAGGTAAGCAAGCAGATTGAGACTACGTCCACTTACTGCTTGCTTGCCAGCCTATTCTTCTATCCTGAAGATGAAGACAGTACGTTCCTTCAAAACATCGATGAGCCTCTACCACACTACACGTTGTCACATCCCAGAAAACGGTACTCTATAATCACCGCCGTGAGAAACCTCAGCTCTAACACAGCATTGACGCAGGCTGGAGCGAGCTTCTTCACGGACCACTTCCGGTCCGCCTTCATTTGTCTGTCCCACACCTGTGCTTAACTCTTTTGTTTCTCCGCGAAGAATCTGTGTCGAGTTCAAAGAGAGGGCTTGTTGTCGGTTTCACTGCAGGAAAGGTCTCCCATTACTGTGTACAATTAGAAAAGTAAAGATGCCATGAATTCTTAACCTCGGCACTAGAAGGAGGTGAGTGGTAGCTTCATGTTCTCGCCACCTCATCCTTGGTATCCTCCGGGCAGGAGACGTGGTGAGCCCCATAGCCGGTCTGGACACTGGGAAGGGCAGAAACCTCAACCTCAACAGAGAATCAACCATGACCAGAGATAGCTTGGTCACTATACCGACTGAGCCTTCAAATACAAAATGAAAGACAGTTATTATGATGAGATTCTAGCGTACTGTCGTGTCATGCACGTAATCATGTTAACAAGCACACGGAACAGGTTGGTCTAGAGGTAAAGCTGTGAGCCCTTATTAGGAAGGTGGTCTATTGGAATCTCAACTGGAAAGCAGTGGTTGTCGTGGTTTAACCCAGCCCTCCCAAAATAATGTCGGGATACTACCTTGATTAGGTCACTATCGCTTCCTCCCAAATCCTTTCTAATTCATCGTATCATCTGGTACTGGTCTCGATACTAAAGGTGTCGTTAAGTAACTCCCCCCCCCCAAAAAATATGTAAGTAGAATCTAACAAGCAGAATTTTTAGAGTGAATTGAATTTATTCTGCATATTATAATTTTTAAACACTGATTTATTTAACGACGGTTTCAGTAGTTCAGACTACATGGCGTCGGATTGTTGGATGATCGCTAAATGGTGAGATGGAAACAATTTGGAGGGAAGTCGTCGTGGGCTACTCGAATTACTATTCCAGCATTCGCCTGGAGGAAACTACGAAGAGCCTAAGGTGTCACGGTCGATATTCGAACCAGGCATCTCCCAAATAAAAGGCAGAAGAGTAAGGGTAAAGCTATCCCTGTAACAGGCCGTGAAGGCCCATAGGGTTGTGAGACGTCGAGGCTCCCACATTTTCTAGACAATCGGCTCACAGATGGCGTTGGGGTTGTCAGCCTTACGCGTCGGCCGCCCTTTACCTCCAGGAAGATTCCTGGTACTCATTTCTGTTAGAGGCTGAGTTGACCCCAGGGCCATTGTGCGGCTGGAAGGATTAGGTAAATGACCTCATCGGGAATGGAACACGCGACCTTCTGGCTTGTAGCATACTGCCTCAACCAACTACGCTACCGCGTGCTCCGTAGTCAGAAAAGTACTAACCAAAATTATTACGGATTTTAACGTTTCATGACAATGTGTTGCAATTCCTAGAGCACCTTCTTTAAAGAATGTACATTTTAATTCATGAAAAAAAGAGAACAAAAGACATTGTTCATTGTATGGGTGTGTCAGAAGTGTGCGCGAGGAGTAACATAGTATGCTTCACCCCACATCTCCCGCAAATGAATGCCTCTTCTCGCTTTTCATTAATATTTCCATACAATCACGAAGCACAGATGGTACAGGGTGTATACCAATACTGTCTGTCCTACAAAGTAAGGTTAATCCTGCTCTTAGTTAAGAACCACGCCATGAGATGCTTCGTAACTTGCACTCTTAGCTAAATACGGTTACAATGATCAAGGCAAAGGGGATGAGGTGGGCAGGGCATGTAGCACGCATGAATAAGAAGAGAAATGCTCATAGGTAGGAAAGCCAGAAGGAAAGAGACTGAAGAAGAACTTGACGTACGTGGGAGGCTACTATTAAAACGGATATTAGATAAATAAGATCGGGTGGTATGGATTGAATTCATCTGGCTCAGGATAGGGAAAAGTGGACGGTTCATTTGAACACAGTAATGAACCTTCGGAATGTTGGGAAATTCTTGAGAAGCTGAGCGACTGGCAGATTTTCAAGGACTCACCTCCATGAATTAACGCAGTCCGTTAACACGTCATGATGACATCTGAGGAAGTGAAGGTATAGCTCCGTCAGTGGTCAGTTTCCGCACCGTGGAAAAGAACCCGGTACCCACTGCATAGGAGGCAGGGCGGGCGACAGAGCCGGTATGTATGCTATATAAAAAATATCTTTACCCTACCAGGAATCAACTCCGATTCCTCGGTTGTCGCTAAACCGACTGAGCCATCCCGGCAACAGGAACTCGTCTACTTCTACATTATAGGAATGAACGGTGCTAAGAAACAGAAAGTCACGTGATACAGCAAATCTGAAGTAATGTAAGCAGGTCCCGTAGTTGAACCTCAGAATGTGTTCCTAGCTGAAATTTCCTCGATTTCGCATTCCTCCTGAATGAATTGTTTTCAGCGCGTCTGTAACTAACTAAATTAACTATCAGAAGATGAGCCCCTCTCGAGATGCAGCCATTCGCTCAGATACTCAAGAATTTCTGCAAAATTTTATGGAACGCGAAGTTTCATTACCGTGTTCACAAGAGCCCTCCACTGGTCCCTATCGTGATCCAGATGAATCCAGTCCATCCCATTTCTTTCAGTAAGTATATTGTTGACAGAGACTGACCTAAGTTGGTTAAATAGTCTTATTGTATTCATTTTGACTATCCTGTGATTTGTATCAGCTTTGTAACGGACTGAACTGGTATATCTGTCCCGAGGCCGGAAGTAGATCCAGCTAGCGAAACGGGTGTCCTGATTAGGAATGTTGGTGGATGGACGACTAGAAACCTAGTAATATTAACCAGTCTTGAAGGGGGGCAGGCGCGTAGCGTAGTTGGTTGAGGAACTATGCTACAAGTCGGAAGGTCGCGAGTTCAGTTCCTGATGATGTTCACTGGATTGTTTTTTCAATGTATATAATCCTTCCAGCCACACTATGGCCCTGGGGTCGACTCAGCCTCTAACACAAATGAGTACCAGGAATATTTCTGGGGGGGGGGGGGTTAAGGGCGGCCGGCGCATAAGGCTGACAACCTCACCGCCATCTGTGAGCCGATTGTCTAGAAACTGTGGAAGACTCAACGTGTCAGAACCCTATGGGCCTCCACGGCCTCTAACAGGAATAGCTTTACCTCCCCCCCAAACCAGTTTTGATGGGCATTTTATACACCCAGTTGGAACAGTTCGTATCTTCTGCATTCCCCGTGGATACCTACTGTATTGTGGCTAGAGACAAGAAGCCACCATTATTATTAGAAATGACAAAAAGAGTGTATATGAATTTCGTGACTACAGTGCTCTGGAACACTGGGTTATTCCCCTGTCGCATTCAATCGAAATGCTATGTCTCGTTTATTCTAAAAGGAATTCTCGGGTCAAACCAACCGCTACTTTTAGCTCATAAAGAGGTCAGGAGGTGTAACTTCCACATCGCTCTGGCATGCGTTGTAATACTGCCACGCAATTAACGAACCTGTCTCACTCTACAAATTCTATAATACTACAGGACAGCAATTGTATTGCACTTACAACAGAGTGAACCATTGAGGCATGACCCGAGAAGTGCATTCCTGATAAAAACTCCTTGTTCACAGTCTGCGGTCTAGTGGTCAGAGTTCCTGGCTACAGATCCAGAGTTCCGGGTTCAGTTCCCGGGGCTACCAGATTTTCTGAAAAGTAGTCGGTCTGGAACGGGGTCCACTCAGTCTCGTGAGGATAACTGAGGAGCTACTTGAATGGAAAAATAACGGCTCCGGTCTAGAAAACTAAAATTAACGGCCGTGGGGATTCCTTGCTTTGACCACGCGACACCCTCTATCCGCTAAAGTTGGCACTAACTTCACCGACAAACGGCGGTTGCTCGTTCAGTATAGTTCGCTGACGGACTATAGGCCACGGAGTTTGTTATAGGATGGATTTACCGAATTTCTTGACACAGGACCTTATTGTTTGGACAGATCTCCTACGAAGAACCATTATAACTGTGAAACACCTGAGATCTACCTAATTTCGTGGTGAATTTGAAGTGCCGTGCCATGAACTAAGGGAAGTTTGTGTCACAGATTGGGTAGGTTTACCCGACACATTTTAAATTATATCATCTTCAGGACCGCAGCTGCCCTGCGCTGAGTTTCCAAATTGAAAAGTCAATATACATATTTCCAACAGACTGTAGATTGTGTTCTTTCAATCTGATGAGATAAAGCGGCATTTCTTGCGTTGTTCTAAGGCATTTATGAACTTTCATTCTTCGCAGAAACTCATAAAATCAACGCATTCTGATAAGATCATGTCTTCCTGTTCCGAACAGTTAGACGTATTTAGCGCAAATCTGGCAGGCGAATATATTGTCACATGTATGACTACAGACGGGGTTTGGATCGGTGAATGTATTTATTGACCATTTATACACATGACTCGGAACTACAAGCAATTACAGCGTCACCGCTAATCTTCACAATTCAAAAATCACCACAGCACCAGCTAAGCTTTTTCGGCTTGCTGTGTCAGAACCAATCGCTCCCTGACAGCGGCTTCTAACAGTGGAGATTCTTCACGCGCTCAAGTCCTCTCTTCACAGACTCCCGTACAGAAATACATATGAACTCAGCACTCTTGCCTTGTCCCTTGCTTATAACATCTCGGCACGGGCCACGTAGAAAACACAGTTCTATTGCTGTGTCTGCATTCCTTGCCGGAGAGATGTGTTTACCGCGCCGTTAGGTAGCAACGGCCGAGGCGCGGACCACAGAAAACACCGTTCCATTGTCGCTGTACCACTGTTGTATTTTTGTCGATTGCTGCGGGAACGATTTTACTGAGCCGCTGCCCAGAAACGACCCTGGTTACATAGCAACTACTCTATACGTTACAATATAAAGGTACAGCCCACACATATACGGCATTGCCTTCATTAAGCTTTGAAATTACACCCGTGTTAGTTCACTCTCTTTAATTTGTGGTGCTGTCAATACTGATATGGCGTCCGTGTGAACTCCTGAGGTGGGAGCGACACCAGATAAAGTTAATGTATGATTCCGGCGTTTTGTGTGATAATAGGCAGGTCTATCAAAGAACTGATCAATTATCTTTGTAGAATATAAAACGACGCCCCCTCCCCTGAAAATCGATACGTACCTTTACGCTTTGCGGCGATAATTAAGTGGCCACTGGAACCCGGCGTATGAGGACAGATCAAAAACACATCTACAGAATGTTCAGGTTGAGGTTCGCGAAGCGGTGACGAATATTACGCCATGTAGTCCGTTGAAAGTCAGTCGACGTTTCTGAGGAACATATGACCCCCATCTTCACGGTTCAAGAGTAAGCAAAGCAAGAAACCAGCATGGAGCATGTTGCTCCGACGCGTCGGTTGACTTTCAACGGACTTCACGGCGTTATATCCCATAAGATAGAACTCTTCATAACTACCGCGGGTTCAAATACCGATGAGGCCATTGGATTTTTTTCAGTTGACCTAATCCTTCCGGCCGCACTATGGCCCTGGGGTTCATTCAGCCTCTAACAGAAATGAGTACCAGGAATTAATGAAATAATTTTCCTGGGGAGTAAAGTGCGGCCGGCGCGTAAGGCTCACAACCTTACCGCCATCTTTGAGCCGATTGTCTAGATAGTGTGGAAGCCTCAACGTCTCACAAACTTATGGGCCTTCACGGCCTGTTACAGGGATAGCTTTACTTTACGTAATTGTACCTAAAACATCTCCGAGTATGCGTCGACATCAGATACTGACGTATATAGTTACGCGTCATCGTTAGAAAGTTCTTATTCTTCTTCTTCTGCCTTTATGGTTTAGACGTTTTTGCCTGTTCTAATTCAGAATTAATTCTGAAATTCCTAATCTTCCAATCGGTAGAACTCCTTGGAAGGGGTGATGAGCCCTTCGTAAGGCCGCTGTATACACAGGAAAACACAAACACAAAACAACGAAGTCATACATCCATGTCTCGAGTGGGATTCGAACCCACGATCCAAGTGTTTCAGTGGGCGAAGACATTTCGTGCCTTAGACCGCGCGGCCACTGTGTTAGGCCATTTGAAAAATTACCAGATTGTATTTTCATACCGGAGATTTTGTCGCAAGATTTCTCTTCCATAAGGTAGCCAAAACAAGGCATGAAATACTCTCAGAGATGTTTTGGATGAAGTATAATTCACGCCTCATACAGAACGAAGCATTTGAAGCTTGGTGAAATTAATTCCCTTCTCGAGTCTTTGTCTCCTGTCACTAATGTACGACTTAAGTAGTTAAGAACTTATTTAAATCCTAGCCAAACTGTTTTAACGGTTCAAGCGAGGAGGAAGTTTGTCTTGCTTGAAAGCGCAGAGCCCCGTCTTGTCGTCTTCATCTCTTAACAACGTTGTTACATGTCAGGTTCTCCTGACATCATTCATTTTGCACTCCCACGTGACTTTCTCGTTTTACATTTGTTATTTATGTGATTTCCCAAACTTTCCTCGCCGCCTACTTCCGTATGGGCAACGACAGACCGGACTGCCGTAATGGCCTAGGCTCATATTCGGGAGGTGCTGAGTTCGAAGTTCGACTGAGACAACGGCTATCCTCAGGTGTTTCTTAATTTAATTCGGCCCCCAGAGGTATATTGTCGTATTATCTCGAGCAGATGAAGACTGTTTCCTGTAAAATCCTTTCCAATTCACCATTCGATCAGCTGTTCAACATTCGACACTATATGGCGTAGATGCTGGCAACATCGTAAAACAACCTACATGAAAGAAGCGACAGGCAAGAAGGAATGAGTTTCAGTGCATGAATGCTGAAAATTGTTGCATGAAACGCTTCATACTGCCGCTGTTTTGCGCTCACGTCTGAACGCGAACAGCCATGTCGACCCCACAAACAAAGTCTGTGGATTTAGTCCGCAAGCAAACTATACCGACCGAGCCACCGCCGCTTGTCAGCGAAGTTAGTGCCAATTTTAGTGGATAGAGGGTGTCGCGTGGTCAGCGCAACGAATGCCCACGGCTGTTAACTTTGGTTTTCTAGACCGAAGCCGCTACTTTTCCATTCAAGTAGCTCCTCAATTATCTTCACGAGGCTGGGTGGGCCCCGTTCCAGACCTGCTACTTCTCAGAAAATCTGGCAGCGCCGGGAATCTAACCCGGGACCTCTGGATCTGTAGCCAGGAACTCTAACCATGTCGACCCCACAGCAAACTAAATTCCACATATTCATGTCTTTGAGGTACCCATTCCTCTTCGATGCCGGAATTGTCAAACGGAACCATTTCTCCCCCCAAACCTAACAAAACCTGCAGTCAGGACTATGATCTTCCGGTTCCTAACGCCGTATAGTTTGGTGGATAGATAGTGACGTTTCCTATGAACCTGCTGCTTCACTTTTCTACCTTGAAGACACAGACAGACCTACTTGAAGTGTAATACATACAAATAGAGACGGTTTACTATGTTAACTATCTGTGCGTGTTATTGGTAAGAGTCGGCCTCGATGTATTAATCGATAACATGTAGTACTGCTAAAGGGATGCGGGAGAAAGGTGGGGAAACTAATAGGAGGAAAGCTTATACAACAAGCGATCAGACTTCCAGTTAAATTCTCAAAGGATGTTACACGAGTAATGATGTATTTATTTACTTAACTCTGATGTATAGAAGTTGTAATACGGTTCCTGCTGTAACTGCCAAACGAAGCAAAACGTAGTAATACTGTACTTCTTGCTTTTCGTTCTTCTCACTCAGGATATTGACTTAGGTAAGCAACAACAGGTGTTAACGCCACTTCGAAATCCAGCTGCAACCTTGCACAGTTCTGGCTAGTCAGTTAAGATTCTGTGTAGGCGCCTTCCGGAAATGTGCCTCAAGCCAGCGAAATATTTCACGAAAATTTGAGTGACTATAAAGGAACATTTTACGCCTAATGTAGGTCTGTATGCACCGAGAGACTGTTAAGGTACAGTTCGGTCGCATTTTATGCGAATTTAAAATAATGCAATATAAAAAAAATATTAATAAAATCTCACTTTATGGGCAAATTTTGAANATTATTATTAATATTATTATTATTTTTAGTGGGGTGAAACTAAACCCACTTGGTACTGCGGCCACTACTGGCCTATTATACCAGCCGCAGATGATAGGTGAGGGTGATTCTGGAGCAATTGGTGGAATGAAGATTGGCAGTGCCACTTTGTCCATCACAAATCCCACATGACCTGACCCGGGCTCGAACCCGGGCCGCAGAGTTGGAAAGCCAGCGACTGACCGCCTAAGCTATAGCATGGCCTTGTCTTATCTATGGGGGGGCCACGTTGTTACAAAATTTGGGAACCCCTCCTGTATCGTACGAGTATTAAATAACGGAAAATATCTGTGGTCTAGTGGTCAGAGTTCCTGGCTACGGATCCAGAGGTACTGAGTTCAATTCCCGGCGCTACCAGAATTTCTGAGAAGCAGCTATTTCAAGGAAATAGCAGCTCCGGTCTAGAAAACCGAAATTAACGGCCGTGGGGATTCGTGGCGCTGACCACGCTACACCCTCTATCCGCCACAGTTGGCACTAACTTCGCTCTGACCACTAGACCATAGAAGCTGTCCATTCAGAAATATTCCTGGAGGGACTGGAAAACGTACGAAAATCCTCAGTCGAGATAGCAAGTGCCTACCCAGTGACATTAAGTCCTGAGCGTTCCCTCTAAACCAGCCTGTTCTTCAACAGCCTCGGTACTTCTGTTGGAGAAGTTGCGGATGAGCGGATACTGTACCAGAGGAAAGGAAAGCACAGATAAGGTGGAAAAGGGAAAAGGAAGAGGGTGAGGTTTGCAAAGGCGAATAGAAGATAACGATTCAGGAGGGGAGTACGGAAAGAGTCATACAAAAACTAAAATATAGCGTGGAGGGGAGAGGGTGAAATGAAGCACCTAGAGGAAGGGGTGTTCAAAATGATGGCACTAGATCGGGGGTGTCTCAAGAGATCGATAAGGGCCTCCTCAGCATGAGATCTGGTACAGTCACGATCAGTCTACAGTACATAATCTCATTAAACTTCAAAATTTACAGCATCAAACCTCATTACAACAAGCCTTCGGGAGTACTGTACTGCATTTGGTTAAATATAGGCCATATTATTACAACTACACAACAGAATTACGTTTGCAGCTTCGAAAATCTGTATTGCTGTTTTACGTTATTTCTGGTAGAAGCATACGAGTATTCCGTTTGAGTAAAAAACAAGGTAAAAGTGTCCCTGTACTTAACTAATTACGCACTACGCCATAAAGGCGTATAGGGGAGTGGATGTATAGATCCACATTCTCTTGACCTCGTCTCTAGTTGGAGTTAAGTGTCAGCTTCACGCTCCGGCCGCTTTACGCCCGGTACCCATTGGATACAGAGGCTGGGTGGGCCCCAGAGCCGGTCTGGACGACGTGGAGAAGAAAAAATTCTTAAGCCTACCGGGACTCGAACTCCAACCCCTCGGTCATCCATACAGACTACGGTATCCCGGCTCCCATTATGTGTTAATACAGTAATTAATTATATTAATGGTAGTCAATTCGCCTGATGTGTCCACAATATTTTCCTTTTCTGTAGATGCAAGAAAGGAAGTCTGACCTACAGTACATACTTGCAAAGNATCCCGGCTCCCATTATGTTTTAATACAGTAATTAATTATATTAATGGTAGTCAATTCGCCTGATGTGTCCACGATATTTTCCTTTTCTGTAGTGCAAGAAAGGAAGTCTAACATACAGTACATACTTGCAAAATTTTCATCTGTGACAAGGCTGGAGAAGTATTAATCCTTGTGTCACCGTCTCGAATATAAAGGGCTGTCGAAATGCCATATCGTGAAATGATTATGGGGGTGAAAAACAGAAAATTGCGCTCGCTCCTCTCCAGCTGACAGACATAAACTGTTCACAGAAACTAACCCTGTTCAATAACAATTCTAAACTGCATGCTTTTGCGAAAAAATAAAGTTTCATAACAACAAAACGTATCTCAAGTTACACATCGCGAATATTACGGTCTGCTGTTGGACCCTTCGCTCCTTCTACTCATATACGAAAGTGTCCCAAAGATTCAATTTAATATTACCCTCTTACCGTCAGATTGGGAGCCGGGATAGCGCAGTCGGTATACAGAGTGGCTACGGGCTGGATGGGGGTCGGAGTTCGAGTCCCGGCGGAAGAAAGAATTTTCTCTTCTTCACGTCGTTCAGACAGGCTCTGAAGCCCACCCAGCCTCCTATCCAACGGGTACGGGGGGCTCTTTCCATGGGGGTAAAGCGGAAGGGGCGTGAAGCTAACTACCCATCTCTAATGAAGAGGTCAAGAAAATGTGGATCCATACATCCACTCTCCCATATGTCTTCATGGCGTAGTGCTTAATTAGTTAGGGACAACTTTACCTTTCTTTACCTTCTACCCTCAGACTGGCCGTTTTTAGCGTGCATTCCTTATTCTGAAGAAATTAAAGTAGGCTAATGCGATCTCCATGCTGTCTGCATGCATGGGAACACCTTCCCCTTGTCAACTTTTGATTGCCCGAAGCAGTCATTATGAAACTTGGCATGTATATTGTGACGCGTATGATCACTGTTAGGCAACGGCTCGGTAAACGCGTTCCCGAGGTTACGCTCTAAACAAAGGAAGGATATCCGTTGTTGGGTAGCCGGTCGCTAGGCACGTTTCCGCAGAAAGGAATAGGCAAGCAGTGATAGAGGAACTGTTGGGGTTGTGACTTGTATTCGATCCTTGCCGAGTTATAAAACGGAGGACACGTCAGAAAGAATTCATTCGTAGGTGAGTCGTCATTCGGCATTCATAATTCATTCGTAAACCAGATGTGACTCGTAAATCATTAGCAAGTCAGTCACAATAGAAGAGAAGACAGTAGCAGTCCAGCTGAATGGAACGAGTCTTAAGCAGAACTCACTGTGAGATGTTGTAAACTGGTCGTAATTATGTGAGATTGTAATATAAGTGTCAATAAATCAAATCATCCCATCCAGAACCTGTTATTATTAGTCACGGAACCCCGGACACGTGATAATATCATGGCACCTAAACCCATCTCAGCGGCATACTTCATAAATCCCTCCATCAATCTGTGCGTTTGTAAATGTATCCATCCTGTCGCTGCTAGGCAAAGATTCGGAAAAGTGTATCCCTCCTTTCATTGCTAGGCAACGGCTCAGTAAACACTTTCTCGCGGCAGTGAATACAGACAACAAGAGAATTATTGGACGCATGGTCTGTCTGTTTATCCCCCTATCGCTGCTACGTAGAAACATTCCCGCGGCAACGAAAAACTGTTCGACGCGTCGTTTTCTATGTATACGAGTATCTAAGGAACGTAGGCGATTAGTTGGCCATTTTGCATAAAATGACCGATACTATGACCACCCAGATTCCTGCGACACACTGTATACAGTAATTCAGAGTCATTTTCTGCCATTATCCACGCAGAGCTTTGTTTCAGTTGCTGCAAAAGCAAGTACGTTTCGATTACCTATTCTGGTTAAATATTACAGTTCTTTCGAACTTAAATCGCAGGGCAATGCTTTGAGTTCGTATTTGCCGACTTTACTCAAAGGCGTACTCACCACACCCCCTTGTGCTTTGTTCCGGTGATGAGGATCACGTCACAACCCTCGAAATCACCTCACAGATTCTACCCTAGGGGTGTGCAAAATATATCCCGCGGCGACATTAAGATGCAGGTATATTACGATAATGTTGTCCCCGTGCTTAGCTAATTAAGCACCACGCCAAGAAGACTTAATGAGGGACTGGAGGTACAGCTGTATCATTCTTGACCTCGGCACTAGATGGAGGTGAGCTGTCAGTTTTACCCCTGGTACCCTTTAGGTTGCAGGCTGTGTGGGTGTAGAGAAGAATCCTTCCCCTGCCGGAAGTAGAACTCTGCCCTTCTAGCCCACAGCGTCGTTACGCCCACTGAGCTGTTTCGGCTCTGGTGTTATTTTGTAAGGTCTAGTAGTATGCAGATCTTCGTCAAGGCTAATTCTGGTGTTATTCTGTAAGGTCTAGTAGTATGCAGATCTTCGTCAAGGTTAATTCTGGTGTTATTCTGTAAGATCTAGTAGTATGCAGATCTTCGTCAAGGTTAATTCTGGTGTTGTTCTGTAAGGTCTAGTACTATGCAGATCTTCGTCAAGGTTAATTCTGGTGTTATTCTGTAAGGTCTAGTAGTATGCAGATCTTCGTCAAGGTTAATTCTGGTGTTATTCTGTAAGGTCTAGCAGTATGCAGATCTTCGTCAGGGTTAATGCCCATAGAAAAGAGACTTTTTGCTAGCTGGGCCGAAGCATGCGCGGTCACCTCACTGTTTGCAGCTTAGCGTGTGGCAAAGATGGTAAGAGAAAGTGGATACCCTCTTGTGGTATTCATGTGTGACAGTGGGTGGGTGGGTAGGTAGTATTATGTTACACTAACACTTAATGATTGATAATTATGATAACCGGCAATTATATTGCCATAGCTTACGTGGTTAGTTGCCTGTTTCTCTCCGCGGAGGACCGGGCTCGCTCTCAAAGTAATCTGTGTGGAAGTTGGGGTGGATAGAGTTAGTACTAGGCCAGATTTTCTTCGAGTACTTTGGTTTTCCCTTCCGTTTATTCCTCCAATATTTCATACACATCTGTCATTAGTGGTTGTTACAATTGTCCTACCCCATTCTCTATAATCAACGAATAAGTAGATTTTCCAGGAGACTTACCTAGGAGATCTGAACTCGCGTGATACTTTTCCTCAAATCATAGTTCGCATTGCGTTGCAATCTGACATGACTGATGAGACACCGAACAGGCTGGCCTAGCGGCAATTATACAGTCCTATACCTGAAAAATGCCAGGTTCGAATCTCGGCTGACTCAGGTCTTCTGTGGTTTTTGTCAGGCTCTCCAACCAAATGCCGGTATGGTAGCTGAATTACTCCACGACAACTTTCTTCCAAGTAATGGGTATCGGAGAGGAGATTTCCCCGGGGGTAAAAGGGCCGGGACGTGAAGCAATACCTACACTCCCCATATGTCTTCGTGGCATAATGCTTAATCAAATTAGAACCTTTGTTAGCCTTCTGTCGTCCTACCATTTGACGCTGTATGATTTGAGACAGTGAAAATATAAAATAAACCACAAAAAGGGAGAGATGAAAAGCAATTTTTCGAATAAAAATTTGATAACACAACTATTGGAGTGACGTCATATGGGATGGGACGATTCTTCGAAAATAACTTTATTCCACTGCTCCTATGTATATGCAAATATCTGTATATTGGATTTGGGAACAGATTTTCTGTTTATCCCACTGCCATTGCAGATCATCCCTTCTCTTAGAGCACTGTAGGGGGTTAAAAGTGAATTTGCATATTAGGGGTATAATATAGACCTAATGGAATATACTGAAGGGATGGTGTGAAGCTGAAATAGCTGGAGGAAATTTTAAAGGGAACGGAGGGGTCTCAGAAAAGTCAAGTTAAATTCTGTGGATTGTAGGCAGTTAATTTAGAGACATCCCCAGAAGCCCCTGATATAGGGTGACTCAGAACAGATTCTAAAGAATTTAATACGTTTTGAAATTCGGATTGCTAGAATATGGACCCGCCAATCACAGTGGCTGCGCGTTCTAAGGCATGAGCTGTCTTCGCTCGCTCGAACGCTGGAATCGTGGGTTCGAATCCCACTCGAGGCACGGATGTCTGTGTGTGTTTATTGTGTTTGTGTTGTCCTATGTGAAGGAAGCGGCCTTGTGACGGGCTGATCACTCGTCCAAAGTGTCCTACCGACTGTGTAAAAATAATTACGAAAGTAAAGAAGAGACCAGGGCCCAACAAAGGGTCATAGAGCCATTAATGAAAGAAATGAATGACAGAATTTAGACCTACTACCAGATACCTCGTTCTACCACGAAATTTACTATTCAAACACACGTCCCATGAATATCTGAGGGTTTCGTTCAGGGATCATATCTCTGCTGCTGTAATACCAAGGACTGTAGTAATATTATTTTTCCTGTACTGCATCCACAGTTTTAATAGACTATTGCCCTTATGGGAATAGTGTTGCAATATTCAGCGAGGCACAGTACAGTTCTCACCACAAATTAAGCGCACACTCACTCCACAACTTTCATACAGCACGCGTGTCTGTTTACAGTCATTCGGAGCGATAATGATTGGCCACATGAGTTATTGTCATAACTTGATGAATGGTAAAACAATGGGCTTTTCACATTGCTAGCGCAAATAACAATTTTTAACATAATTATTGTTAGCAGGTAGCCGGGGTAGCGTAGTCCGTATAGCGACTGGCTACGGGTTGGAAGACTGAGAGTCGGAGTTCGAGTCCCGGTAGAGTCAAGAATTTTCTCTTCTCCAAATTGTACAGACCGGCTCTGAGGTCCACGCAACCTTCTATCCATTTGGTACCGGAAGCTCTTTCCCCGAGGTTAAAGCGGCAGGGGCGTCAAGCTGACCACTCACCTCAAACTAGTGCAGAGGTCAAGAAAATATGGATCTATATATCCACTCCCCCATACACCTTCATGGCGCAGTGCTTAATTCGTTGAACACAGGGACAACTTTACCTTTTTATATTGTTAGAACTAAGAATCTTGTCTTGTAGGTCGCTACTCCGTGTAGTTTGGGGAAACTCCGACGTTTTGGAAAAACATGTCGCCTCCATCTTTACGATCGAAGAGTAAACCAAGCAAGACACCGGCAGTAGCGAATATATTAGTAACATTAAGAGGTGGCCGCGCCATAGCTCAAGCTCTGGTTTTCCACCGCGGCGGTCCGGATTTTGTCAAGTGGGGTTTGTGGTGGACAAAGTGGCGCTGGGGCAGGTTTTCTCCGAGTACTTCGGTTTCCCCTGCCAATCTTCATTCCACCAATTGCTCCACAATCACCCTCACCTATCATCTGGGGCTGGTACAATAGGCCAGAAGTGGCCGCAGTACAAGGGACTTAGTCCCACCCCACTAGCAATAAA
>NW_019723925.1:0-712 GCF_002891405.2 Cryptotermes secundus | reverse complement strand
TTTTCGTTTAAATGTAATACTTTCCTAGGCCGTGCCATAGCTCAAGCGGCGGCCCGGGTTCGATCCCGGGTCTGGTCAAGTGGGATTTGTGGTGGACAAAGTGGCGCTGGGGCAGGTTTTTTCCTAGTACTTCGGTTTCTCCTGCCAATTTTCATTCCACCAATTGCTCCACAATCACCCTCACCTATCATCTGGGGCTGGTACAATAGGCCAGAAGTGGCCGCAGTACAAGGGACTTAGTCCCACCCAACTAACAATAAAAGTAACAATACTTTTCTACCGATAAAGTAACGCTATTGGCTTATATTCCGGGGCAACTACTGTCCCGGTGCGAACAGTGGCGCCAACCACTATAAGGTCACAGCGGACTGTTGCTCTGATGCAGCCTCAGTAACAGTAGAGAGAAGTGTTATCTATCTATTTATCTATAGCACTTTGTTGGACCTTGACCACTTTTCAGTTTCTTGATCTTTTGCACTGTCGGCAGAACTCCTTGGACGGGGGATCAGTCAGTCGCAAGGCGGCGTACACAGGACAACAAAGACAGAATAAACGTACACAGACATCCATGCCTCTATTGGGATTCCAACACAGGATGCCCGTGTATGAGCGGGCGAAGACAGTTCATGCTTTAGAGCGCGCGGCCACTGTGATCGGCGACAAATTAACAGATATTTGGTGTTTGATTCTTGATGGCTGTTCGTTTGCCTTA
>NW_019723924.1:0-5722 GCF_002891405.2 Cryptotermes secundus | reverse complement strand
AATATTTTTCTTATTAGCACTCATGGACTTAGCCTGGTCTCAGGTATTTAAAAAGACGAAAGATGTTTTATTAGGTCAGGACTTGGAGTACATGAACAAACATTTTTACTTTTTAGATGCATGGTAGGAGAAAAACCAAAACAATTGAGAAAACGAAGGGGAGCACTAAATTTCATCGGTCAGATAAGCAAGAATTTATTCGGCACACTAGATGCAGATCATGTGGACTATTACAATGAACAGATTAATCAGTTCGAGAAAAATTCAGAAGATCTGACTAACTTAATGAAGCAACAACTATCTATCGTAAGGGCATCGCTTGGGACCTTTAACGATACCTTATCTGATTTCCATGTACGGAATTTATAGGTTGGGACGGTTCATTTTGGGACGATGGCATAGAAGTAACACGGTAAGGGCGGGGCCAGAAATGTAGTCAATATTAACATAAAAACAAGTAACGATTGTTTATCCATTGCGCTCCAAGACTTGGACAGTAGTTCAACGAAAAGCAGTAACCCTGAATTCCGGAGGTCGAGGCGATTAAGAACTACGAAATCCTATTTCTAGGCCCAATCAATGAGTAAATTGAGCCTTCGTTTGAAGGGGGAGTTGTTGTATATGTATTATACCTGAGTTGTATGTGGGAATACCTGGTATAAATGTTGCATATGTATTATACCAGAGTTGTATATGGGAATACCTAGTATAAATGTTGCATATATATTATACCAGAGTTGTATACGGGAATACCTGGTATAAACTGGGCTATATTAATATGTAAATAGGGAACACGTAGTACGTAGTGAGCTGTTGTATAAGGTAACCGACTTAATAGGGATTATTGCAAGTGAGATGCTTAAAAATGAAGGAAGGTGAACAATTAAAATAACTACCTTAAGTACATGAAGTGAGGAAGAGGCTATAATATGACGAAATATTAAAAGATTGCAAGTCGACCTCTCACCCGTATTATCATACCAAAATGTAATTGTTTTCAACTAGAAGACAATGACAATCGTGCACTCTCCAACCTCATAAATTTTGTCAAGTTCAATCAAAGTCCAGGGGGGACGCATATACCGTAAGCAAGAGAATGTTCTGAAAGTTTTAAGCTGATGCAATGTAAGTTTAAGCTGGTGTAATGTATGACGTTATTAGAGAATTAAGGAGGAAGGAATATATACGTCCGATTGGGCGTTACAAGACGCTTTTCTCGATCACGACAGTCTACGTTCCGTGGGGACGGATTGTCGGATAGAGGAAGTCGGTGGCTGCTCAGGCTGAGGCAGTGTGTGAAACTGTTTTCTTAACTGTAAATTTAGGGGCCTCCGTAGTCTAGAGGTAACGTTCCCACCTCATGACTCGTGGTACGCGAGTTCAAATACCCGGCGGAGGTCGTCGAATTTTTAAGGGCTGAAAAATTCAGGGAACAAGTCCTCTGGGAGGGACTTTAAGCTGTGTGTCCCATGTCGTAACTTTACGGCACGTAAAAGAACCTCATAACTCCAAAGGGGATCACTGAGCCAAATTCCAGGACGTATCCTGCCCAACAATAGCCTCTAAGGCCTCTGGTAGATGGGGGAAGCATTATAGACACCGCCAAGCAAGTGGCCTAACTCGCTTGCTCGGCGGGACTGATGGTACGCACCATTTATCGGTATGGTAAAGAGACTGGTAGAATATCATAGAGGGAAGCACAATAGATCAAACTGGTCGCGGTGCATGGGGAAACCTACCCTCTCTAAATAACTAAGTAACTAACTGTACATTTTCTTGTAAGCGTTGCATTTTAATAGTTGCACATTAAACAACCTAGCTCTACCTCTCCTGTTGCTTGAAGCTACCAGGTATTGACTCCCGAGGGATCCGCTCGCCCTAGCCAACCTGTCTCGCTACTGGGATACGACATCGACTCCAGGTGCGGGATACAACATTGAAGATAAAAAAAAAACAGTGAACAAAGGACCTGGTTGAGGTAATTTTCTTGTAATTTTTGTATGCTGTGGTGTGGTTAATATGCATTTCAGCAAAGGAGGAGATTGAATTATTAAAGCCTTGACTCAATATTCGTAGTAGTCACTGTGCCGGTATTTTGATCAAGTCTAGCCTAATAATAATCATATATGTAATAAAGATATTCTTCTGTTTCTTATGCCATTTTTGCTGAACTGTGTAACATCCTAGATATCATTGCCCCAATGAGATGTCTTCAGGCCACAGTGGACTTATAAACATAAAAGTTGTGTATGGCTGTCAGATATGTTGCAGTTGTAGCCAAATGTAAACATGTAAGAGTGGACACTGGTGTCTGTTGTGGTAATCAGCGTGTTAAATGGATTTCACACGGAATTACTGGGTTTTTGGACTTTTTCCATCATCCAGGATTCTAGGAAATAGAAAGCACAACATTTCGGAAACCAAATCTGTTTCCGTCTTCAGGTGAGAAAGGAAGACACCTACTCAGCTGGGCCCCTTATTAAGAGCTGATCTTAATCCAGGTCCAGTTTCCAAAATGTCGTGTGTTCTATTTCATAGAATTCTGGATGATAGAACAAGTCCAAAAACCCAGTAATTCTGTGTTATCCACCATTGTCAGAACCCTTTAGAATCTGAAAGGATTTCCTTTACACAAGATGTAACAATTATATGACTGCCTCCGTGGTCTAGTTGTCAGAGTTCCTGGCTACAGATCCAGAGGTCAGGATTCGATTCCCGGCGCTACCAGATTTTCTGAGAAGTAGTGGGTCTTGGACAGGGTCCACTCAGCCTCGTGAGGATAATTGAGGAGCTGTTTCAAGGAAATAGCGGCTCTGGTCTAGAAAACCGAAATTAACAGCATTGGAGATTTGTTGTGCTGACCATGTGACACCCTCTATCCACAAAAGATGGCACTAAATTCGCCGACAAGCAGCAGTCGCTCAGACAGTATAGTTCGCTTGCGGACTAAAATCACGGAGTTTGTTTTTTTAACAATTATACTCTCATGTGTTGGTCACTATAGCCATTTTGATGCTAAACGGTGCACTGTGTGAGGATATGGTTGGTATTTAAGTGGAAGAACCTTTGTATTGAACATCCTATCCCATACACTCCAAGGAGGAAGAGGTGTGGTGAATGTAGATAAAGTAGGTTTAGCAATCATTTCATTGCAGAAATTACTGTATTGGACATTATGACATCAGTTGTAGCTCTGCTGGTGGCTTCATATAATTATGATATGTTTCTGTGTAATTTCAGATTTTGTCACAAAGGAAAGGTGGATGGTATGATGATGATGATAAAATTATCTTGGATATCCATGCCATCACTGAGCTTCGTGATCAGAATGTCCCTCTGACAGATGGTCCACCAAAGTACAATTACTGTGCCAAATCTGAAGATAAGGATGCAGAGTATGGTAAATATCTGCTTTCAAATAGGTAACATATTGTAACGGCCGGAGAACAGATGCTGCAAGAACAGCCTCCGAAGCAAAGGAACGGGGATGCACCGTTGGGCTATTCGGGACGAACAGCCTTAAGGAGGGAGCAGTGTGACATATTGCGCAACTCCTACCTCCCCAGCGGCACGTGGCGGTAACGTAGCTCTCTTGTACTAGGCGAGTCATCACCCCGCCACCCCCTCCGCGGTGACTTAACGCGCAAATCTACGTACCCGTAATCAACTTCCTACTGTGACGTGGCACGCAACAGGCACCACTGCGACTATATAAGGGAAATGCACAGCAGCTACGAGTCAGTTGTAATGTGACAGTCGCCGAGTGTGTTATCAACAGTTCTCCAGTCAGCCGACTACAGTTGGAGTATAGCAGCCGTCGCGGAAAGAAGAACCGGACGTGTGTGTGATTGTGTAATTGGGAGCGTGTGATACAGTGATACATAGCTCCCCTACTGTAAACGTGTATACTACTGAAGACAGAGTGAACTGATTTGCGCATAGGGTTATAAAGTGTGAAACCCCGCAACTGTGTGATAAGTAATTGTAGCCGTTACTTGTAGATTGTTGAATAAACCAATTAACGATCTCTACGGCGTATTCTGTAACGAAACACGTTACATTGGTGTCAGAAGTGGGATTTGAACTTACACACGTGACGAACGGGATTTTGACTTACACACGTGACCAACGGGATTTGGACTTACACACGTGACGAACGGGATTCGAACTCAAGACGGGTGACAATTTGGTGTCAGAATTGTTTCACGAACTTGAACACGCCTCGACAAATATTTGAATTATTTTGAATCGTGTATTTTACTGCTACAACATGGAAACGGAAAAGATGATGGAACGTCTGTTGTTCGCCCAGGAGCAATTTGCGGCCTGCTGGAAGCCGATTGGGAGGAAGATAGGAGGAAAGAGAAAGAAGAGATGGAGGAAAGTAGAAGAATCGAGAAGGAAGAAATGGAGGCCAATAGGAGAAAAGACAAAGAAGATTTACTGGCCAAATTAACGTCAACCAAAAACAAATCGACGTCATGCTGACAAAATTAGACGCTGACTTCAATGCCTGGCAAGAAGAGACGACAACCTGCCAGGATGCGACGGAGAAAAATCCAAGAGGAAAAGCGGTTGTAGTTAACCGACAGTCGATTCCTAACGAGGACAATGAGGCGGTGGCCTGCCCAGTGGGCACGAAACCTGCGGCGGCACAACAAGAAGAGGTGCCAATTGCAATACCGGTGGGAGCGACGACGGCCTGCCAAGAGAGGGAGGCACGTCCAGAAGAAGAAGAGCCGACTTCAGCGAACAGGAAACCTGAGGCGGCAGAACTACGAGAGGTACCCGTACAAGACGCCGAAGTAATGCCGGTCGGAGAACCGAAGAATAAAAGGCGCAGGGACCGTCATCGACGAAATATGAAGAATTAGACACGGGAAAGTTGTGGACCAAAGAATAAATTGGCCGTCGTCAGCAGGAGGGTGTCCCGCTCTGCAAGAGTGGCATGGCGCAAGAGGAACATCTTCAGGAAATCTTGGACCCGAGGAGATCATGCGTCCCGGACAAAGTTGGCTGCCATCTGCAGGAAGATATCCCGTCGCGCGACAGTGGCACGACGTTGGAGAAATGACTTCAAGAAGTAAACTCCCCAGGGAACCTTCGGATGCCGGAGAAAGGATTTGGCGCCTCGGTCTCGCGCCAACCAGTGGCTGGAAGACCAGGAAAAACAACGACGTCAGCGAGTGCAAACAACGCATCAAGAGCTGTTACGTCGACATAAGGAACCTCCAAAGAAAGAAATGATCAAGGACTGGACAATGTGGAAGTGTCGACCGCCTCCAAAACGGAAAAGAAAACTTCAAGTAGAGGAGGAACCGGTAATGTAGAAGAATCGGCCTCCCCAGGGCAAGAGTGAATGTGCCATAGAACGAAAGTGAGGGATGAATGGGACACAAATGGATCTTCTGGCGAGCTGAAAGGAAACCGTTCGAGACGAGTTGGTCTTAAGAAGGGAGCGGTTGTAACGGCCGGAGAACAGATCCTGCAAAGAACAGCCTCCGAAGCAAAGGAACGGGGATGCACCGTTAGGCTATTCGGGACGAACAGCCTTAAGGAGGGAGCAGTGTGACATGTTGCGAAACTCCTACCTCCCCAGCGGCACGTTGCCGTAACGTAGCTCTCTCGTACTAGGCAGTCATCACCCCGCCACCCCCTTCGCGGTGACGTAACGCGAAATGCTACGTACCCGTAATCAACTTCCTACTGTGACGTGGCACGC
>NW_019723923.1:0-999 GCF_002891405.2 Cryptotermes secundus | reverse complement strand
TTGCGCTGCTTGCTTGCTTGCTTTCTTTGCGGTTCTTGCATGCTAACATTGCGTTACTAGCTTGCTACCTTTGCGTTGCTAACTTGCTAGTTTTGCATTGCTAGCTTCCAAGCTTTGCATTGCTACTTGCTAACTTGGCGTTGCTAGCTTGCTAGCTTTGCGTTTATATCTTCGTAGCTTGCTAGATTTGCGTTGCTAACTTGCTATTTTTGCGTTGCTAGCTTGCAAGCTTTCCTTTCTAGATTGCTAGCTTTCCGTTTCTAGCTTTTTAGATTGCTAGATTTGCGTTGTTAGCTTGCTAGCTTTGCGTTGCCAGCTTGCTAGCTTTGTGTTTATAGATTGCTAGTTGTGCGATGCAATCTTTCTAGCTTTGCGTTGACAAATTGCTAGCTTTTCGTTGATAGCTTGCTAGCTTTGCATTGTTAGCTTGCTATTTTTCGTTGC
This sequence comes from Cryptotermes secundus, assembly GCF_002891405.2. Lineage (NCBI taxonomy): Eukaryota > Metazoa > Arthropoda > Insecta > Blattodea > Kalotermitidae > Cryptotermes > Cryptotermes secundus. Next base: position 555 of record NW_019723923.1, on the reverse strand, counting down.
TATGTTGAAGCTTTGCGTTGGTAGCTTATTAGCTTTGCCTTGATAGCTTGTTAGATTTGGAAGCTTGCTACCTGTGCAATGCTAGCTTTCTAGCTTTGCGTAGCTAGCTTGCTAGCTTTGCGTTGCTAGTTATGCTAGCATTCCGTTTCTCGCTTGCTAGCTTTGCGTTGGTAGCTTGCTAGCTTTGCGTTGCTAACTTGCTAGTTTTCCGTTGCTAGCTTGCTAGATTGCTAGATATGCGTTGATAGCTTTGTTTTGATGGCTTTGCGTTGCTAACTTGTTAGATTTGCGTTGCTACCTTGCTAGTGTTTCTTTGCTAACTTGCTAGCTAATCTTTGCTTTCTTGGTTGCTTTGCTTTGGTTGCTTGCTTTGCTTTTTTTGCGTGCTAGCTTTACGATGCTAGCTTGCTAGCTTTGCGTTTCTAGCTTGCTAACTTTACGATGCTAGCTTGCTAGATTTGCGTTACTACATTGCCATTATTGCGTTGCTAGCTTGCTAGCTTTGCGTTTCTATCTTGCTAGATATGCGTTTCTAGCTTCCAAGCTTTCAGTTGC
>NW_019723922.1:0-11080 GCF_002891405.2 Cryptotermes secundus | reverse complement strand
GCAACGCAAATATTGCAAGCTAGCATAGCAAGGCTGGCAAGATAGGAAAGCAAAGTTAGCAAGCTAGCAACGCAAAGCTAGCAATCAATCAACGCAAAGCTAGCAAGATAACAAGCTAGCAACGGAAAGCAAGAAAGCTAGCAACGCAAAGATAGCAAAGTAGCAATGCAAATTAGCAAGCTATCAACCCAAATTTTGCAGCTAGCAAGCTAGCAACGCAAAGCTACAAAGCTAGCAACGCAAAGTTAAGAAGTTAACAACGCAAAATTAGCAAGTTACAACGCAAACTAGCAAGCTAGAAACGCACAGCTGGCAAGCTTGCAACCCACAGCTGGCAAGATAGCAACGCAAAGTTCCGAAGTTGGCCACGCAAATCTAGCATGCTAGCAATGGAAAAATAACAATCTAGCAAATCATATCTAGCAATTTAGCAATCTAGCAACGCAGTGCTAGCTACCTAGCAACGCAAAGCTAGCAAGCTAGCAACGCCAAGCAAGCAAGGTAGCAAAGAAAGGATACCAAGCAAACAACGCAAAGCTATCAAACTAGCAACGCAAAGCTATTAAGCAAGCAACGCAAATCTAGGAAGCTAGCAACGCAAAGATAGCAAGCTAGAACGCAAAAATAGCAAGATAGCAACGAAAAGCTTCCAAGCTAGGAACTCAAAATTAACAAGCCAGAAACAGAAAGCTAGCAAGCTAGCAACGCAAAGGTACCAAGCTAAGAACGCCAAGCTAGCAAGCTAGCAACGCAAAGAGAGCAAGCTAGCAACGCAAAGCTAGCAAGTTAGAAACGCATAGCTATCAAGTTAGCAACGCATATTTAGCAATCTAGGAAACTAACAACGCAAAGCTAGCTAGCCAGAAAAGCAAAGCTAGCTAGCCAGAAACCAAAGCTAGCAAGCTAGCAAAGACAAGATAGCAAGTTAGCAACGAAAACCAATCAAGGTGGCAAAGCAAACAAGCAAGCTAGCCAATCTAGAAACGCATAATTGGAAAGCTAACAACGCGAATCAGGCAATCTAGAAATGCAAAGCCTTCAAGCTAGCAACTCAAAGCTAGCAAGCTATCAAGCTAGAAACGCAAAGTTGGGAAGCTAGCAACGGAAACCTAGCAAGCTAGCAACGCGTATTTAACAAGCTAGCAAGATAGGAACGGAAAGCTAGCAAGCTAGGAATGCAAATCTAGCAATATAGCAAGATAGCAACGCAAAGATAGCAAGGTAAAAATGCAAAGCTAACAAGTTAACTAAGCAAATTTAGCAAGCTAGCAATATAGCAAAGCTAATCTGGCAAGCTAGCAACGCATATCTAGAAAGCTAGAAAGCTAGGAACGCAAAGCTAGCTATCTAGCAATGTAAAGCTTGTAAGCTAGCAACGCCAAGTTAGCAAGTTACAACGCAAACCTATCAAGCTGGCAACACAAAAGCTAGCAAGCTAGCAAACGCATGGCTACCAAGCTAGCAAAGCAAAGCTAGGAAGAGATCAACGCAAAAATAGCAATCTAGGAAGCTAGCAACTCAAAGCAAGCAAGCTAGCAACGCCAAACTATCAAGGTAGCAACGCATAGCTAGCAAGCTAGCAACGCAATGTTAGCAAGCTAGAAACGAAAGCTAGCAAGCAAGAAACGCAAATCAAGCAACGCAAAGCTGGCAAGCTAGAAACGCACACCTCGCAAGCTAGCAACGAAAGATTGCAAGCAATAAATGCAAAGCAAGCAAGCAAGAAAAAGCTAGCAACGCAAAAGCTAGTAAGGTAGAAACGTATAAATAGCACGCTGGGAAAGTAAAAATAGCAAGGTAGAAAAACAAAGCTAGCAAGCATGCAAAGCTTAGATGGAAAGCTAACAACGCAAAGCTGGCAATCTAGAAAAGCAAAGCAGGGAAGATAGCAACGCAAAGCTGGCAAGATAGCAACGCAAAGCTACCAAGCTAACATCGATAAGCTTCAAAGATAGCAAAGCAAAACTATCAAGATTGCAACGCAAAGCAAGCAAGCTAGCAACGCAAAGCTACCAAGCTAGCAACGTAAAGCTATCAAGATAACAACACAAAGCTATCAAGCTAGCAATGCATATCTAGCAATCTAGCATGCTAGCTACGTAAAACTAGCTAGCTAGCAACTCAAAGCTAGCAAGCTAGCAACGCCAAGCTAGCAATTTAGCAACGCAAATCTATCAACCTGATAACGCAAAGCTAGCAAGCTAGCAACGGAATGCTAGCAAGGTACCAACGCAATTCTAGCAAGCTAGCAAAGCAAAGCTGGCAAACCAGCAACGCAAACTACAAGACAGCAATGCAGCGCTGGAAATCTAGGAACGCTAAGCTGGCAAGCTAGCAACGCATACCTAGCAACCTATCAAGCTAGCAACGCAAAGCTAGCTATCTAGCAACGCAAAGCTAGCAAGGCCAAGTTAACAAAGTAGCAACTAAGACCTATCAAGCTGTCAACGCAAACCTAGCAAGATTGCAAGGTAGCAACGCAGAGCAAACAAACTAGCAACACTAAGCTACCAAGATAGCAACGCAAACCTATCAAGATTGCAACGCAAAGCAAGGAAGCTAGCAACGCAAAGCTAACAAGCTAGCAACGCGAAGCTAACAAGATAGTTACGAAAAGCTACAAAGCTAGCAACGCAAAACCTGCAAGTTAGCTACCCAAAGGTAGCAAGTTAGCAACGCAAATTTAGCAATCTAGCAAGCTAGAAACTCAAAACCAGCATGCAATCAACGCCAAGCTAGCAAGGTAGCAACACAATGTTAGCAAACTAACAACGCAATGCTAGTAAGCTAGCAACGGAAACCTACCAAGTTAGCAACGTTAAGCTAGCAAGCTAGCAACGCAAACCCTGCAAGTTAGCTACCCAAAGGTAGCAAGTTAGCAACGCAAAGTTAGCAAGCTAGCAACGCAAACCCTGCAAGTTAGCTACCCAAAGGTAGCAAGTTAGCAACGCAAAGTTAGCAAGCTAGCAACGCAAACCCTGCAAGTTAGCTACCCAAAGGTAGCAAGTTAGCAACGCAAAGTTAGCAAGCTAGCAACGCAAACCCTGCAAGTTAGCTACCCAAAGGTAGCAAGTTAGCAACGCAAAGTTAGCAAGCTAGCAACGCAAACCCTGCAAGTTAGCTACCCAAAGGTAGCAAGTTAGCAACGCAAAGTTAGCAAGCTAGCAACGCAAACCCTGCAAGTTAGCTACCCAAAGGTAGCAAGTTAGCAACGCAAAGTTAGCAAGCTAGCAACGCAAACCCTGCAAGTTAGCTACCCAAAGGTAGCAAGTTAGCAACGCAAAGTTAGCAAGCTAGCAACGCAAACCCTGCAAGTTAGCTACCCAAAGGTAGCAAGTTAGCAACGCAAAGTTAGCAAGCTAGCAACGCAAACCCTGCAAGTTAGCTACCCAAAGGTAGCAAGTTAGCAACGCAAAGTTAGCAAGCTAGCAACGCAAACCCTGCAAGTTAGCTACCCAAAGGTAGCAAGTTAGCAACGCAAAGTTAGCAAGCTAGCAACGCAAACCCTGCAAGTTAGCTACCCAAAGGTAGCAAGTTAGCAACGCAAAGTTAGCAAGCTAGCAACGCAAAGCAAGCAAGCTAGAACGCAAAGCTCGCAAGCTAGAACGCAAAGCTTCTAAGCAATCAACGCAAAGCTACCAAGCTCTTAACGCAAAGCAACCAAGCTAGCAACGCAAAACTAGCAAAGCTAGCAACGCAAACAAGCAAGCTAGGTACGCAAAGTTAACAAGCTAGCAATCCAAAGTTACCAAACTAGCAACGCAAATCTAGATAGCTAGCAACGCAAAGCTAGGAAGATAGCAACGCAAAAATAGCAATCTAGGAAACTGGCAACACAAAGCAAGCAAGCTAGCAACGAAAGATTGCGAGCAAAAATGCAAAGGAAGCAAGAAATCAAGCAACGCAAAACTAGCAAGCTAGCAACGCAAAGCTAGGAAGTTAGCAACGTATAGATAGCAAGCTGGGAACGGAATGATGGCAAGCTAGCATAGCAAAGCTTGCAAGCATGCAATGCTTAGCTGGAAAGCTAACAACACAAAGCTGGCAATCTAGAAAAGCAGAGCAGGGAAGGTAGCAACGCAAAGCTGGCAAGCTAGCAACGGAAAGCAAACAAGCTAGCAACGCAAAGCTACAAAGTTAGCAAAGCAAAACTAGCAAGATTGCAACGTAAAGCAAGCTAGAAACGCAAAGCTACCAAGCTAACAACGCAAAGCTATCAAGATAACAACGCAAATCTATTAATTTAGCAACGCATATCTACTAATCTAGCAAGATAGCAACGCAAAACTAGCTAGCTAGCAACACAAAGCTAGCAAACAAGCAACGACAAGCTAGCAATTTAGCAAAGCAAATCTATCAACCTGGCAACTCAAAGCTAGCAAGCTAGCAAAGCAAGGTTACCAAGCTAGCAACGCAAAGCTAGCAAGCTATCAACGTAATGCTAGCAAGGTAGCAACGCAATTCTTGCAATCTAGCAAAGCAAAGCTGGCAAGCCAGCAACCCAAACTGACAAGCCAGCAACGCAATGCTAGCAAGCTAGCAACGCAAAGCTAGCAAGCTTGCAACGCAAATCTAGCAAGCTAAAATCGAAATCTAGCAAGCAAGAAACGCAAAGCTTGCAAGCTAGCAACGCAAAATAGGAAGTAAGCAACGCAAAGCTACCAAGCTAGCAACGCAATGCTAGCAAGCTAGGATCGCAAAGCTAGCAAGCCAATACGCAAATATAACAAGGTAGAAACGCATATCTAGCAAGCTAGCAAGCTAGCAAACTAGCAACGCAAAGCTGGCAAGCTAGCAACGCAAAGCTTACAAACTAGCAACGCATAGCTGGAAACGTAAAAACGGAAAGCTAGCAATCTAGAAACGGAAACCTAGCAAGCTATCCAAGAAAATCTAGCAAGCTAGCAACGAAAAGTTTGCAAGCTAGAAACGCAAACCTGGCAAGCTTGCAACGCAAAGCTGGTAAATTTGCAAATCAAATCTAGCAAGCTAGCAACGCAAAGCTAGCAATCTAGCAAAAAACTAGGAATATATCAACGCAAAGATTGGTAGTTAGCAACGCAAAGCTACCAAGCTAGCAACGCAACGCTAGCAAGTTAGCAACGCAAAGCTAGCAAGGTAGCAACGCAAAGCTTGCAAGCTTCCAACGCAAAATTATCAAGCAAGCAACGCAAAGCTGGTTAGCTAGCAACTATATGTTGGAAAGCTAGGAACGAGCAGCTGGCTAGCCAGCAAAGCACAGCTAGCAAAATAGCAACGCAAAGCTGGCAAGTTAGCAACGCAAAACATGCATGCTAGAAAAACAATATAGCAACGCAAACTAGCAGACTAGAACGTAAAGCTAGCAAGCTAGCAACGCAAAGCTACCAAGATTGCAACACAAAGTTAGCAAGCTAGCAAAGCAATGCTTGCAAGCTAGCAACGCAAAGCTATCAAGCTAGGAACTCTTATATCTAGCAATCTAGCAAGCTAGCAACGCCAAGCTAGCAATTTAGCAACGCAAATCTATCAACCTGGCAACGAAAAGCTAGCAAGCTAGCAAAGCAAGGATACCAAGCTAGCAACACAATGCTAGCAAGCTAGCAACGGAATGCTAGCAAGGTAGCAACGGAAATATATCCAGCTAGCAACGCAAGGCTGGCAAGCTAGAAACGCACACCTGTCAAGCTAGCAAAGCAAAGCTGGCAAGCTAGCACAGCAAAGTTAGCAATCTAGCAACGCAAAGCAAGCAATCAAGCAACGAAAAGCTAGCAAGATAACAAGCTTGCAACGGAAAGCTTGAAAGCTAACACCGCAAAGATAGCAATGTAGCAATGCAAATTTAGCAAGCTAGCTACCAAAATTTAGCAGCTAGCAATTTTGCAAAGCAAAGTTAATAAGTTAACAACGCAAAACTAGCAAGCTACAACGCAAATTAGCAAGCTAGCAACGCACAGCTTGCAAGCTAGCAACGCAAAGCTGGCAAGATAGCAACGCAAAGCTGGGAAGCTAGCAACGCAAAACTAGCATGCTAGCAATGGAAAGCTAGCAATCTAGCAAATCTTATCTATCAATCTTGCAATCTAGCAACGCAGTGATAGCTACCTAGCAACGCAAAGCTAGCAAGCTATCAACGCCAAGCAAGCAAGGTAGCAAAGCAAGGATACCAAGCTAACAACGCAAAGCGAGCAAGGGAGGAACGCAAAGCTAGCAAGCTCTGAACGCAATTCTAGCAAGATAGCAACACAATTCTAGCAAGTTAGCAACGCAAACCTAGCAAGATAGCAACGAAAGCTAGCAAGCAAGAAACGCAAAGCAAGCAAGGAAGAAAGAAACGCAAAGCTAGCAAGCTAGCAACGCAGAGCTAGAATGGTAGTAACGTAAAACTAGCAATTTAGCCACGCAAACATAGCAAGCTATCATGGAAAGACTGGCAAGCTGGAAAAGGAGACCTGGCAAGCTAGCAACGCAAAGCTGGTAAGCTTTCAAAGCAAAGCTAGCAAGCTAGAAACGCAAAGCTAGCAATCTAGCAACGCACATCTAGAAAGCTAGCAACGGAAAGCTAGCAAATTAGTCACAAATATCTAGCAAGCTAGCAACGAAAAGTTGGCAAGCTAGAAACGCAAACCACGCAAGCTAGCAAAGGAAACTGGTAAGGCTGAAAATCTAGCAAGCTTGCAACGCAAAACTAGCAATCTAGCAACACAAAGTTAGCAAGCTATCAAAGCAAACATAGGTAGTTAGCAACGCAAACCTACCAAGCTAGCGACGCAAAGCTATCAAGCTAGCTACGCAAAGCTAGCAAGGTAGCAACGCAAATCTTACAAGATTCCAACGCAAAGCTAGCAAGGAAGGAACGCTAAGCTGGCAAGCTAGCAACGCAAAGCTGGAAAGCTAGCAACGCACAACTGGAAAGCAAGCAACGCACAACTGGCCAGCTAGATACGCACAGCTGGCAAGATAGCAACGCAAAGTTCGGAAGGTGGCCACGCAAATCTAGCATGCTAGCAAGCTAGCAACGCAAAGTTAAGAAGTTAACAACGCAAAACTAGCAAGTTACAACGCAAACTAGCAAGCTAGAAACGCACAGCTGGAAAGCTAGCAACGCACAACTGGAAAGCAAGCAACGCACAACTGGCCAGCTAGATACGCACAGCTGGCAAGATAGCAACGCAAAGTTCGGAAGGTGGCCACGCAAATCTAGCATGCTAGCAAGCTAGCAACGCAAAGTTAAGAAGTTAACAACGCAAAACTAGCAAGTTACAACGCAAACTAGCAAGCTAGAAACGCACAGCTGGAAAGCTAGCAACGCACAACTGGAAAGCAAGCAACGCACAACTGGCCAGCTAGATACGCACAGCTGGCAAGATAGCAACGCAAAGTTCGGAAGGTGGCCACGCAAATCTAGCATGCTAGCAAGCTAGCAACGCAAAGTTAAGAAGTTAACAACGCAAAACTAGCAAGTTACAACGCAAACTAGCAAGCTAGAAACGCACAGCTGGAAAGCTAGCAACGCACAACTGGAAAGCAAGCAACGCACAACTGGCCAGCTAGATACGCACAGCTGGCAAGATAGCAACGCAAAGTTCGGAAGGTGGCCACGCAAATCTAGCATGCTAGCAAGCTAGCAACGCAAAGTTAAGAAGTTAACAACGCAAAACTAGCAAGTTACAACGCAAACTAGCAAGCTAGAAACGCACAGCTGGAAAGCTAGCAACGCACAACTGGAAAGCAAGCAACGCACAACTGGCCAGCTAGATACGCACAGCTGGCAAGATAGCAACGCAAAGTTCGGAAGGTGGCCACGCAAATCTAGCATGCTAGCAAGCTAGCAACGCAAAGTTAAGAAGTTAACAACGCAAAACTAGCAAGTTACAACGCAAACTAGCAAGCTAGAAACGCACAGCTGGAAAGCTAGCAACGCACAACTGGAAAGCAAGCAACGCACAACTGGCCAGCTAGATACGCACAGCTGGCAAGATAGCAACGCAAAGTTCGGAAGGTGGCCACGCAAATCTAGCATGCTAGCAAGCTAGCAACGCAAAGTTAAGAAGTTAACAACGCAAAACTAGCAAGTTACAACGCAAACTAGCAAGCTAGAAACGCACAGCTGGAAAGCTAGCAACGCACAACTGGAAAGCAAGCAACGCACAACTGGCCAGCTAGATACGCACAGCTGGCAAGATAGCAACGCAAAGTTCGGAAGGTGGCCACGCAAATCTAGCATGCTAGCAAGCTAGCAACGCAAAGTTAAGAAGTTAACAACGCAAAACTAGCAAGTTACAACGCAAACTAGCAAGCTAGAAACGCACAGCTGGAAAGCTAGCAACGCACAACTGGAAAGCAAGCAACGCACAACTGGCCAGCTAGATACGCACAGCTGGCAAGATAGCAACGCAAAGTTCGGAAGGTGGCCACGCAAATCTAGCATGCTAGCAAGCTAGCAACGCAAAGTTAAGAAGTTAACAACGCAAAACTAGCAAGTTACAACGCAAACTAGCAAGCTAGAAACGCACAGCTGGAAAGCTAGCAACGCACAACTGGAAAGCAAGCAACGCACAACTGGCCAGCTAGATACGCACAGCTGGCAAGATAGCAACGCAAAGTTCGGAAGGTGGCCACGCAAATCTAGCATGCTAGCAAGCTAGCAACGCAAAGTTAAGAAGTTAACAACGCAAAACTAGCAAGTTACAACGCAAACTAGCAAGCTAGAAACGCACAGCTGGAAAGCTAGCAACGCACAACTGGAAAGCAAGCAACGCACAACTGGCCAGCTAGATACGCACAGCTGGCAAGATAGCAACGCAAAGTTCGGAAGGTGGCCACGCAAATCTAGCATGCTAGCAAGCTAGCAACGCAAAGTTAAGAAGTTAACAACGCAAAACTAGCAAGTTACAACGCAAACTAGCAAGCTAGAAACGCACAGCTGGAAAGCTAGCAACGCACAACTGGAAAGCAAGCAACGCACAACTGGCCAGCTAGATACGCACAGCTGGCAAGATAGCAACGCAAAGTTCGGAAGGTGGCCACGCAAATCTAGCATGCTAGCAAGCTAGCAACGCAAAGTTAAGAAGTTAACAACGCAAAACTAGCAAGTTACAACGCAAACTAGCAAGCTAGAAACGCACAGCTGGAAAGCTAGCAACGCACAACTGGAAAGCAAGCAACGCACAACTGGCCAGCTAGATACGCACAGCTGGCAAGATAGCAACGCAAAGTTCGGAAGGTGGCCACGCAAATCTAGCATGCTAGCAAGCTAGCAACGCAAAGTTAAGAAGTTAACAACGCAAAACTAGCAAGTTACAACGCAAACTAGCAAGCTAGAAACGCACAGCTGGAAAGCTAGCAACGCACAACTGGAAAGCAAGCAACGCACAACTGGCCAGCTAGATACGCACAGCTGGCAAGATAGCAACGCAAAGTTCGGAAGGTGGCCACGCAAATCTAGCATGCTAGCAAGCTAGCAACGCAAAGTTAAGAAGTTAACAACGCAAAACTAGCAAGTTACAACGCAAACTAGCAAGCTAGAAACGCACAGCTGGAAAGCTAGCAACGCACAACTGGAAAGCAAGCAACGCACAACTGGCCAGCTAGATACGCACAGCTGGCAAGATAGCAACGCAAAGTTCGGAAGGTGGCCACGCAAATCTAGCATGCTAGCAAGCTAGCAACGCAAAGTTAAGAAGTTAACAACGCAAAACTAGCAAGTTACAACGCAAACTAGCAAGCTAGAAACGCACAGCTGGAAAGCTAGCAACGCACAACTGGAAAGCAAGCAACGCACAACTGGCCAGCTAGATACGCACAGCTGGCAAGATAGCAACGCAAAGTTCGGAAGGTGGCCACGCAAATCTAGCATGCTAGCAAGCTAGCAACGCAAAGTTAAGAAGTTAACAACGCAAAACTAGCAAGTTACAACGCAAACTAGCAAGCTAGAAACGCACAGCTGGAAAGCTAGCAACGCACAACTGGAAAGCAAGCAACGCACAACTGGCCAGCTAGATACGCACAGCTGGCAAGATAGCAACGCAAAGTTCGGAAGGTGGCCACGCAAATCTAGCATGCTAGCAAGCTAGCAACGCAAAGTTAAGAAGTTAACAACGCAAAACTAGCAAGTTACAACGCAAACTAGCAAGCTAGAAACGCACAGCTGGAAAGCTAGCAACGCACAACTGGAAAGCAAGCAACGCACAACTGGCCAGCTAGATACGCACAGCTGGCAAGATAGCAACGCAAAGTTCGGAAGGTGGCCACGCAAATCTAGCATGCTAGCAAGCTAGCAACGCAAAGTTAAGAAGTTAACAACGCAAAACTAGCAAGTTACAACGCAAACTAGCAAGCTAGAAACGCACAGCTGGAAAGCTAGCAACGCACAACTGGAAAGCAAGCAACGCACAACTGGCCAGCTAGATACGCACAGCTGGCAAGATAGCAACGCAAAGTTCGGAAGGTGGCCACGCAAATCTAGCATGCTAGCAAGCTAGCAACGCAAAGTTAAGAAGTTAACAACGCAAAACTAGCAAGTTACAACGCAAACTAGCAAGCTAGAAACGCACAGCTGGAAAGCTAGCAACCACAGCTGGCAAGATAGCAACGCAAAGTTCGGAAGGTGGCCACGCAAATCTAGCATGCTAGCAAGCTAGCAACGCCAAGCAAGCAAGGGAGTAAAGAACGGATAACAAGCAAACAACGCAAAGCTAGCAAACTAGCAACGCAAAGCTATTAAGCAAGCAACGCAAATCTAGGAAGTTAGCAACGCAAAGATAGCAAGCTAGAACGCAAAGCTAGCAAGAGAGCAACGAAAACTTCTAAGCTAGGAACTCAAAACTAGCAAGCCAGAAAACAGAAAGTTAGCAAGCTAGCAACGCAAAGCTACCAAGCTAAGAACGCCAAGCTAGCAAGCTAGCAACGCAAAGAGAGCAAGCAAGCAACGCAAAGCTAGCAAGTTAAAAACGCATAGCTATCAAGTTAGCAACGCATATTTAGCAATCTAGGAAACTAACAACGCAAAGCTAGCTAGCCAGAAAAGCAAAGCTAGCTAGCCAGGAACCAAAAATAGCAAGCTAGCAAAGACAAGATAGCAAGTTAGCAACGAAAACCA
>NW_019723921.1:16729-17735 GCF_002891405.2 Cryptotermes secundus | reverse complement strand
GCCAGCTTTGTGTTTCTATATTGCCAGATTTGCGTTGTTAGCTTGCAAGCTTTGCGTTGTTAATGCTAGATTACTAGCTTTGCGTTTGCTAGCTTGCTTGCTTTGCTTTGCTAGCTTGACAGCTTTGCGTTGCTAGGTTGCCAGGTTTGCGTTGCTCGTTTGTCAGATTTGCGTTGCTAGCTTGGTAGATTTGCCTGCTAGCTTGATAGATTTTCTTTGCTACCTTGCTAGGTTTAGTTTCCTAGCTTGCTAGCTTTGCGTACCTAGCTTGCTAGCTTTGCGTTTTTGCTTGCTAGCTTGCGTTGCTTGCTTTCTTACTTGCTTGCGTTTTTCTTGCAAGCTTTTTCTACCTTGCAAGCTTTGAGAACCTAGCATTCTAGATTGCAAAATTTGCGTTGCTAACTTGCTAGAGTTGTGTTGCTAGCTTGCCAGCTTTGCGTTGCTAGCTTGCACGCTTGCCGTTGCTAGCTTGCTAGATATGCGTTTCTAGCTTGCTCGATTTACGTGGTTATCTTGCTAGTTTTGCTTTGCTACTTTGTTGGGTATCCGTTGCTCTCTTGCTAGCTTTGCGTTGCTTGCTTGCTTACTTGCTTTGCGTGTCTTGCTTGCTAGCTTTCGTTGCTATCTTGCTAGCTTCTTAGATTGGTAGATTTGCGTTTATAACTTGCTAGCTTTTCGTTGCTATGATGCTAGATGTGCGTTGTTAGCTTGCTAGCTTTGCGTTGCTAGCTTGCCAGGTTTGCGTTGCTAACTTGCAAGCTTTCGTTGCTAGCTTGCTAGATATGCATTGCTACCTTGCCAGCTTTGCGTTGTTAGCTCTCCAGATTTGAGTTGCTATCTTGCCAGCTTTGCTTTGCCAGCTTGCTAATATGCGTTCTAGCTTGCAAAGTTTGCGTTGCTAGCTTGCTAGATTTACGTTGCTATCTTGCTAGCTTCGCGTTGCTAACATGTTAGCTTTCCGTATCTATCTTGCTTGCTTTGCGTTACTATCTTCTTAGCTTTGCGT